>NW_026948627.1:0-83842 GCF_035770615.1 Melospiza melodia melodia
CGGCTGGCTCCTGAAAAGCTACGATAGGCAGGATGGTGACCAGACCCAAAGTGGAACCAGTACCAAGTTGGGCTGGTTTGATAGTACCAAGTGGCTCCTGCAATCTGCCATCAAAAATTTGGCAGGCGAGTTTTGTTTTCCAGGGAAAAGCGCCGTTGTTTAGAGGCCTGTGGCTGGGAGTGGCCGCCTGTCCTCGTAGAATCTACGTTACGCAGCATGGTTCCCAGAGCCAAGGTGGCACCAGGGCCAAGTCGGGCAGGTTTGATAGTACCAAATGCATCCTGCAATCTGCCATCCAAAAGCGGGGCAGTTTACTTTTGTTTGCCAGGGAAACGGGCCGAGGTTTTTGTCTGGGGGCCTATGGCTGCGAGTGACCGGCTGGCTCCTGAAAAGCTACGATAGGCAGGATGGTGACCAGACCCATGGTGGCACCAGTGCCAAGTTGGGCTGGTTTGATAGTACCAAGTGGCTCTGGCAATCTGCCATCAAAAAGTTGGCAGGCGAGTTTTGTTTTCCAGGGAAAAGCGCCGTTGTTTGTGTTTGGGGGCCTGTGGCTGGGAGTGGCTAGCTGGCTCCTTAGAACCCACGATACGCAGGATGGTTCCCAGACCAGAGGTGGCACCAGTGCCAAGTTGGGCTGGTTTGATGGTGCAAAGTGGCTCCTGCAATCTGCCATCCAGAAGCGGGGTAGCTTACTTTTGTTTGCCAGGGAAACGGGCCGAAATATTTGTCTAGGGGCCTCTGGCTGGGGGTGACTGGGTGGCACCTGAAAAGCTACGATAGGCAGGATGGTGACCAGACCCATGGTGGCACCAGTGCCAAGTTCGGCTGATTTGATAAAACCAAGTGGCTCCTGCAATCTGCCATCAAATGTTTGGCAGGCGAGTTTTGTTTTCCAGGGAAAAGCACCGTTGTGTGTGTTTTGGGGCCTGTGGCTGGGAGTGGCCAGCTGGCTCCTTAGAATCCACGATACGCAGGATGGTTCCCAGACCCAAGGTGGCACCAGTGCCAAGTCGGGCTGGTTTGATAGTACCAAGTGGTTCCTGCAATCTGCCATCCAGAAGCGGGGCAGCTGAATTTTGTTTGCCAGAGAAAAAGGCTGTTGTTTGTGTTTCGGGGCCTGTGGCTGGCAGTGGCCGGCTGGCTCCTGAAAATCCATGATACGCAGGATGTTTCCCAGACCCAAGGTGGCACCAGTGCCAAGTAGGGCTGGTTTCATAGTACCCAGTGGCTCCTGCAATCTCCCATCAGGAAGAGGGGCAGTTTAGTTTTGTTTTCCAGAGAAAAGGGCCGTGGTTTGTGTTTGGGGCCTATGGCTGAGAGTGACCGGCTGGCCCCTGAAAATCCACGATAGGAAGGATGGTTCCCAGATCCAAGGTGGCACCAGTGCCATGTTGTGCTGGTGTGATAGTCCCAAGTGGCTCCTGCAATCTGCCATCCAGAAGCGGGGCAGCTGAATTTTGTTTGCCAGAGAAAAATGCTGTGGTTTGTGTTTGGGGGCCTGTGGCTGGGAGTGGCCGGCTGGCTCCTGAAAATCCATGATACGCAGCATGGTTCCCAGACCCAAGGTGGCACCAGTGCCAAGTGGGGCTGGTTTCACAGTGTCAAGTGCCTCCTGCAATCTCCCATCCAGAAGCGGGGCAGCTGAGTTTTGTTTGCCTGTGAAACGGGCCGTTGTTTTTGATTGGGGTCTGTGGCCGAGAGTGTTCGGCTGGCTCCTGACAACCCACAATACGCAGGATGTTTCCCAGACCCAAGGTGGCACCAGTGCCAAGTCGGGCTGGTTTGATAGTACCAAGTGGCTCCTGCAATCTGCCATCCAGAAGCGGTGCAGTTGAGTGTTGTTTGCCAGAGAAAAGGGCCGTGGGTTTTGTTTGGGGGCATATGGCTGGGAGTGGCCGGCTGTCTCATTATAAAGATCGATACGCAGGATGGTTCCCAGACCCAAGGTGGCACCAGTGCCAAGTAGGGCTGTTTTTATAGTACCAAGTGCGTCCTGCAATTTGCCATCCAGAAGAGGGGCAGTTGAGTTTTGTTTGCCAGAGAATAGCGCCGTTGTTTGTGTTTGGGGGCTTGTGGCTGGGAGTGGCCGACTGGCGCCTTAGAATCTGTGTTACGCAGCATGGTTCCCAGACCAGAGGTGGCACCAGTGCCAAGTTGGGCTGGTTTGATAGTACCATGTGGCTCCTGCAATCTGCCATCCAGAAGCGGGGCAGCTTACTTTTGTTTGCCAGTGAAACGGGCCGAGGTTTGTGACTTGGGACCTATGGCTGGGAGTGGCCGTCTGGCTCCTTTGAACCCACGATACGCAGGATGGTTCCCAGACCCAAGGTGGCACCAGTGCCAAGTCGGGCTGGTTTGATACTACCAAGTGCGTCCTGCAATCTGCCATCCAGAAGCGGGGCAGCTTAATTTTGCTTGCCAGGGAATCGGGCCGTGGGTTTTGTATGGGGGCCTATGGCTGAGAGTGGCCGGCTGGCTCCTGAAAATCCACGCTAGGCAGCATGGTTCCCAGATGCAAGCTGGCACCAGTGCCAAGTCGGGCTGGTTTGATGGTGCAAAGTGGCTCCTGCAATCTGCCATCCAGAAGCGGGGCAGCTGATTTTTGTTTGCCAGAGAAAAATTCCGTGGATTGTTTTTGGGGGCATATTGCTGGGAGTGGCCGGCTGGCTCCTTAAAATGCTCGATACGCATGATGGTTCCCAGGCCCAAGGTGTCACCACTACCAAGTCGGCCTGCGGTTTTAGTATCAAGTTCATCCTGCAATTTGCCATCCAGAAGAGGGGCAGTTGAGTTTTGTTGGCCAGAGAAACGGGCCGAGGTTTCTGTTTGGGGACATATGGCTGAGAGTGGCCGGGTGGCCCCTGAATATCCACGATACACAGCATGGTTCCCAGATCCAAGGTGGCACCAGTGCCAAGTTGGGCTGGTTTGATAGTACCAAGTGTCTCCTGCAATCTGCCATCCAGAAGCGGGGCAGCTTACTTTTGTTTGCCAGAGAAATAGGCCTAGGTTTTTGTCTGGGGGCCTGTGGCTAGGAGTGGCCGGCTGGCTCCTAAGAATCCACGATACGCAGGATGTTTCCCAGACCCAAGGTGGCACCAGTGCCAAGTTGGGCTGGTTTGATAGTACCAAGTGGCTCCTGCAAACTCCATCAAAATGTTGGCAGACGTGTTTTGTTTTCCAGGGAACAGCGCCGTTGATTTTGTTTGGGGGCCTGTGGCTGGGAGTGGCCGGCTGGCTCCTTAGAATCCACGATACGCAGGATGGTTCCCAGACCCAAGGTGGCACCAGTGCCAAGTCGGGCTGGTTTGATTACACCAAATGGCTCCTGCAATCTGCCATCCAGAAGTGAGGCAGCTGAGTTTGGTTTGCCAGAATAAAGGGCCGTGGTTTTTGTTGGGGGCCTGTGGCTGGGAGTAGCCGGCTGGCTCCTTAAAATCCACGATAGGCTGGATGGTTCCCAGACCCAAGGTGGCACCAGTGCCAAGTCGGGCTGGTTTGATAGTACCAAGTGGCTCCTGCAATCTGCCATCCAGAAGCGGTGCAGTTGAGTTTTGTTTGCCAGAGAAAAGGGCCGTGGGTTGTGTTTGGGGGCATATGGCTGGGAGTGGCCGGCTGTCTCATTAAAAAGACCGATACGCAGGATGGTTCCCAGACCCAAGGTGGCACCAGTGCCAAGTAGGGCTGTTTTTATAGTACCAAGTGCGTCCTGCAATTTGCCATCCAGAAGAGGGGCAGTGGAGTTTTGTTTGCCAGAGAATAGCGCCGTTGTTTGTGTTTGGGGGCTTGTGACTGGGAGTGGCCGACTGGCGCCTTAGAATCTGTGTTACGCAGCATGGTTCCCAGACCAGAGGTGGCACCAGTGCCAAGTTGGGCTGGTTTGATAGTACCAAGTGGCTCCTGCAATCTGCCATCAAAAAGTTGTCAGGCGAGTTTTGTTTTCCAGGGAAAAGCGCCGTTGTTTGTATTTGGGGGCCTGTGGCTGGGAGTGGCCGGCTGGCTCCTTTGAACCCACGATACGCAGGATGGTTCCCAGACCCAAGGTGGCACCAGTGCCAAGTCGGGCTGGTTTGATACTACCAAGTGCGTCCTGCAATCTGCCATCCAGAAGCGGGGCAGCTTAATTTTGTTTGCCAGGGAAACGGGCCGTGGGTTTTGTTTGGGGGCCTATGGCTGAGAGTGGCCGGCTGGCTCCTGAAAATCCACGCTAGGCAGCATGCTTCCCAGATGCAAGGTGGCACCAGTGCCAAGTCGGGCTGGTTTGATGGTGCAAAGTGGCTCCTGCAATCTGCCATCCAGAAGCGGGGCAGCTGATTTTTGTTTGCCAGAGAAAAATTCCGTGGATTGTTTTTGGGGGCATATTGCTGGGAGTGGCCGGCTGGCTCCTTAAAATGCTCGATACGCATGATGGTTCCCAGGTCCAAGGTGTCACCACTACCAAGTCGGCCTGCGGTTTTAGTATCAAGTTCATCCTGCAATTTGCCATCCAGAAGAGGGGCAGTTGAGTTTTGTTTGCCAGAGAACAGGGCCGAGGTTTCTGTTTGGGGATATATGGCTGAGAGTGGCCGGCTGGCCCCTGAATATCCACGATACACAGCATGGTTCCCAGATCCAAGGTGGCACCAGTGCCAAGTTGGGCTGGTTTGATAGTCCCAAGTGTCTCCTGCAATCTGCCATCCAGAAGCGGGGCAGCTTACTTTTGTTTGCCAGAGAAATAGGCCTAGGTTTTTGTTTGGGGGCCTGTGGCTAGGAGTGGCCGGCTGGCTCCTAAGAATCCACGATACGCAGGATGTTTCCCAGACCCAAGGTGGCACCAGTGCCAAGTCGGGCTGGTTTGATAGTCCCAAGTGGCTCCTGCAAACTGCCATCCAGAAGCGGGGCCGCTGAGTTTTGTTTGCCAGGGAAATGGGCCGTTGTTTGTGTTTGGGGGCCTGTGGCTGGGAGTGTTCGGCTGGTTCCTGAATATGTACGATACGCAGGATTGTTCCCAGACCCAAGGTGGCACCAGTGCCAAGTCGGGCTGGTTTGATGGTGCAAAGTGGCTCCTGCAATCTGCCATCCAGACGCGGGGCAGCGGATTTTTTTTTCCATGAGAAATGGTCCGTGGTTTGTTTTTGGGGGTATATGGCTGGGGCTGGCCGGCTGGCTCCTTAAAAAGCTCGATATGCAGGATGGTTCCCTGACACAAGGTGGCACCAGTGCCACAACGGGCGGTTTTCGTAGTACAAAGTGCGTCCTAAAATTTGCCATCCAGAAGAGGGGCAGTTGAGTTTTGTTTGCCAGAGAAAAGGTCCGTGGTTTGTTTTTGGGGGCATATGGCTGAGAGTGGCTGGCTGGCCCCTGAAAATCCACGATACACAGGATGGTTCCCAGATCCAAGGTGGCACCTGTGCCAAGTCGGGCTGATTTGATAGTACTAAGTAGCTCCTGCAATCTGCCATCCAGAAGCGGGGCAGCTTACTTTTGTTTGCCAGGTAAACGGGCCGAGGTTTGTGTTTGGGGGCCTATGGCTGAGAGTGACCGGCTGGCTCCTGAAAAGCTACAATAGGCAGGATGGTGACCAGACCCATGGTGGCACCAGTGCCAAGTTGGGCTGGTTTGATAGTACCAAGTGGTTCCTGCAATCTGCCATCCAGAAGCAGGGCAGCTGAGTTTTGTTTGCCAGAGAAAAGGGCCTTGGTTTGTGTTTTTGGGGGCATATGGCTGGGTGTGGCCAGCTGGCTCCTTAAAATGCACGATATGCAACATGGCTCCCAGACCCAAGGTGGCACCAGTGCCAAGTTGGGCTGGTTTGATAGTATCAAGTGGCTCCTGCAATCTTCCATGATCACGTGGAGAAATACTTTCTGGTTTCAGCCTCATGCTCTTTCTTTTCTCCCTCAACTTCTCTATCACCTCTCATCTGGTTCACATGCGCTGTCTTCAAGGTCCACAGGCTACTTTTCACAGAATCTTCTGGCCTGATGAAGTAAGAATGATGAATAGAACAGAGCTGGGATCTATTTTCCAGTTTGGATAAAATGCATTCTGCACACAAATCCAAGGAGAACGGCCTGCCCCGATGCCCAGAAAATCTTTCACTCCTGCTAGTGTTCTACGTCAACCGCAACTTAGTCTGAAAGAAAAGCTTTTTCTCTGAGAGCATCTGAGAGGTTTGCATGAAGCACTGATATCTGACATATGCAATTTTGAATAGGAGAGGAAAAAGAAAATGGCAAGGAGTTTTTAATTTTAGTGGTTTCAATTTTAATTTCCGTGCACTTTTTCAAAACTTGTCAGCTCAAATGCCCATCAACATCTTTTAGTCATCTGTAAGTCAGTATTCATATAAAATGTGCTTCAAATCCAAAGAATTTCAAATTTGCACTCCAAGCTTCTATGCCTAGATTTATGATTTCCTACACATATTAGATGAAAGGAAGGCCTTTTTTACTGTGGGAGTGCTGGAACACTGGAACAGGTTGCCCAGAGAAGTTGTGGGTGTCCCATCCCTGAAAGTATTCAAGGTCACCTTGGACGGGGCTTGGAGCAGCAACAAAGGAGAAGCTTGATGGTAGAGAAACAAAGTCGGACTATAGAAGAAACTCGGATTGAACTATAGGATCAAGTTTTCTCTCAGCTCTTGGGGTAAATTCAAAGTTGTACAAAATGACATTTATCTGTGCTATTCACTACTGTAACAGAAAGTTTCATGAAAACTGTACAGAAGATAGTAAATTTTAAAAGAGATAAGAATTACAGCATAAAATCCATGGGATAGGTTACAACATGAGACACTCTCTAAGAGAAAATCTCTTTGTTTCAGCACTTCATCGGGGTAAGATTTCATGAAGTGCCAAAGAAGGCGGCAAAATATCATTCGGGACATTATTTACTGGAATTCAGCCTGGCCATTAGTAGGAACTGCCTTTGAACATATCATGTAGATATACCACACACACTTTCCCTTCACTGAAAAATTACTGTTTACAACAAATAAGCAATTGACGATCAAAATTGATTGAAAGCATCTTAAACATGTCAAGTATTTCATTGTAGATGATCTGTGATCCAAATGCTTCTTCCACCTTCGAGAGGGACAGAAGAATTCTTCCATATCATGATGGTTTAAAATTGTATCAACCAATGTTTTCTGCTGAAAAGATATCATCTATTTTTTTCTATTTTTGGAAGAAAATATTCCTAGACATACAACAGGTGAGAACTAAGTAATTTTAAAGAAACAAATGAAATGAAAATATTCTGTAAATAGAATGAAATGAAAAGCTGTGTTTTAAATAGGAGCTAAATATTAAACAGAATTTTTGTACCAGGCATTTGAATTACTGCACCAGCTCTTTTGCCCATCAAGAGAGGCATTTAGCATTTCAGTCTTTTCCAAGGTGTTCATGATCTGCTATGCTGATCTCTGTGTGTGCCTAGGTGTGTGTGGAGGGGGGGGCATATGAAGGGGAGTGTGTATGTTTGCTTTACAATTGTTGTGGCAGATTCATGCCTCAGCTCCACATTTTGTTTTAAAAAGGTCACACCGAGTGGATATGAAGTTTACTATCAACAAGAGATCGATTCCCAAATCATCCATTTGACTCTCCCTTATAAATCATGTGCTTTGTTGCATATTTTATCAAATATACTTTCAAGCCAGATGGAGGAAGGAGGATGTGGGAATCCCTCCACCATCTTGCAACTTTTATGTAAGTAGGTTTTCAAGAAAATCATCATTTCTCTTTTAAATATGTCTGGAACAGGCATGATGGTAGTGTCAACCTGTTGGAGTTTTTGTTGCTGGAAGAAGTTGTACAAAAGGATTGGTTTTTACATTGACCAGTTACTGAATCAAGCGCAGGAATACATTGGAAATTTAGCTGGGGGTTCCTTTTCCCAGCAGACTACTTCTAGAACGAGCTTGTACACTGAAGCTGACTCTTTTGCTCTCTTTTTGTTTCTTTCCTATTTTCTTGGCTTCTTTGCCACTATCTAGACAATTTTGGAACTTTGTTCCCAACTAAAATGGTTTCAATAGTCTGATTGTGATCATACATTTTTACAAGGAATTTTTAAAATCTTTCCTCGAGTCCAGAAAGTCAAGGACTTAGATCTTTTTCTTCCCTTATCAATATTGCCATGAAATTGATAAATAAAGACCAACTCTTTATTTTTGTTTTTAACCCACGTAGATAATTCCCATCCATTAATCCATTTTGTGGACCAATAGCTGCCATTCTGATGGAAGCTGTCACTTCTTAACAATAGGCATTCTGTGACTATGTTGACTGCACTTTGGGTGAAGATCCTAACTGGTCTTAGATATACATAGGGAGAAATTTGCTCAGCCAGTGTCAGTCTTAAGCATGCGTATCAGAAGATCTTTCTAGAGCTGGGAATTTTCCCATGAAAGGGATTCAGTTAGGGAAGAGACACTTGTGCCAGAGTTTTACATTCTTCTTGAACACTGCTTAAGGAACTTAGATGCCATGTCCATTTGGATCTCTGTCTGCACAGAACTTTGTCATGCCAGCGCTTTGAAATGCATCTTGAAGAGAATTCACTAGCACAGAATGAAAGAGAGTGGAAGGGGTTGGTGGGGCTAACCAGGCCCAACCCCCCTGCCTAAACCAGGATACCTAGAGCCTCTTGCCCAGGATTCTATCTGGGTGTACTTTTAATGTCTTCAAAGATCCAGGCTCCACAATCTTTCTGGGCAGTCTGTGCCGTGGTTCAGTCACCCTGACAGTAAAGAAACATTTACTGATGTTCAAAGGCAATCTCCTGTATTTCAGTGTGTGCCCACTGCCTCTTGTCTTTTCCCTCAGCATCACTGAAAAGACACTGATTCCCTCCCCTTTGCACTATTGCTTCCATATGTATGTGTGATGCCATGTAGAGGTATGTCAAAAACCTCCCTGAAGCCCAGGCAGATAATATTCCCTTCATCTACCAGTCAAGTTGATTCATCAGAGGAGTTTAAAGTGATGTTCAGCATGAAATTCCCCTGAAAAATCATGCTAACTACATTATTTGGTCATCTGTCATGTGCCTGGCAAGGATTTCCAGGAAGAGCTGCTTCATCAACTTCCTGGGGATAAAAAAGAGGTTGGCTGGTTTGTACTATGGCGAGTCCTCTTAATTGCCTTTTTTGAAGATGGGTGTCATTTGCTAACATCCACTCTTTAGCCTCTCTTGTCGTCTACATCTTAGCAAAACGCTTTTCCACTATGTCTGGCTAGGAAAAACTGTGCCAGCACAGAAAACATCTCCCATCGTGTTCTAGAAGTTGCACGGATGTCTGCCAAGTGTTTGGCAGGAAGAAAAGAAAAGTTGTCCAAAACAGCTTCCAATCGAATGTTCCTGTGATTGGAAAAGTCAGGAGAGTGCAAAGGTACTGTTTTCTATCAGTTGGCAAGGTGCGCACACAATCCCAGTGTTGTACAGCTTGCTTCTTCACCTTCCCGAAGCTGCCGCTCTCGCCGGCTGCCGGAGCCCAAGAAGCGGCTTCTTCGCGCAAAGACGATTGTGCCGCTCACAGGGCTCTCCTTAGCGCGGCTTCTGCCGAAAGACGCCCGGCAGCGGCTCTTACCTCCGGAGAGCATCCTACCTTCGTCTTTAGCTCCTCTTCTCATCTACACCTCGGCAAAACGCTTTTCCACTATGTCTGGCTAGGAAAAACTGTGCCAGCACAGAAAACATCTCCCATCGTGTTCTAGAAGTTGCACGGATGTCTGCCAAGTGTTTGGCAGGAAGAAAAGAAAAGTTGTCCAAAACAGCTTCCAATCGAATGTTCCTGTGATTGGAAAAGTCAGGAGAGTGCAAAGGTACTGTTTTCTATCAGTTGGCAAGGTGCGCACACAATCCCAGTGTTGTACAGCTTGCTTCTTCACCTTCCCGAAGCTGCCGCTCTCGCCGGCTCCCGGAGCCCAAGAAGCGGCTTCTTCGCGCAAAGACGATTGTGCCGCTCACAGTGCTCTCCTTAGCGCGGCTTCTGCCGAAAGACGCCCGGCAGCGGCTCTTACCTCCGGAGAGCATCCTACCTTCGTCTTTCGCGTCTTATGTAGTCTACACCTCGGCAAAAAGCTTTTCCACTATGTCTGGCTAGGAAAAACTGTGCCAGCACAGAAAACATCTCCCATCGTGTTCTAGAAGTTGCACGGATGTCTGCCAAGTGTTTGGCAGGAAGAAAAGAAAAGTTGTCCAAAACAGCTTCCAATCGAATGTTCATGTGATTGGAAAAGTCAGGAGAGTGCAAAGGTACTGTTTTCTATCAGTTGGCAAGGTGCGCACACAATCCCAGTGTTGTACAGCTTGCTTCTTCACCTTCCCGAAGCTGCCGCTCTCGCCGGCTCCCGGAGCCCAAGAAGCGGCTTCTTCGCGCAAAGACGATTGTGCCGCTCACAGTGCTCTCCTTAGCGCGGCTTCTGCTGAAAGACGCCCGGCAGCGGCTCTTACCTCCGGAGAGCATCCTACCTTCGTCTTTCGCGTCTTATGTAGTCTACACCTCGGCAAAACGCTTTTCCACTATGTCTGGCTAGGAAAAACTGTGCCAGCACAGAAAACATCTCCCATCGTGTTCTAGAAGTTGCACGGATGTCTGCCAAGTGTTTGGCAGGAAGAAAAGAAAAGTTGTCCAAAACAGCTTCCAATCGAATGTTCCTGTGATTGGAAAAGTCAGGAGAGTGCAAAGGTACTGTTTTCTATCAGTTGGCAAGGTGCGCACACAATCCCAGTGTTGTACAGCTTGCTTCTTCACCTTCCCGAAGCTGCCGCTCTCGCCGGCTGCCGGAGCCCAAGAGGCGGCTTCTTCGCGCAAAGACGATTGTGCCGCTCACAGTGCTCTCCTTAGCGCGGCTTCTGCCGAAAGACGCCCGGCAGCGGCTCTTACCTCCGGAGAGCATCCTACCTTCGTCTTTCGCGTCTTTTGTAGTCTACATCTTAGCAAAACGCTTTTCCACTATGTCTGGCTAGGAAAAACTGTGCCAGCACAGAAAACATCTCCCATCGTGTTCTAGAAGTTGCACGGATGTCTGCCAAGTGTTTGGCAGGAAGAAAAGAAAAGTTGTCCAAAACAGCTTCCAATCGAATGTTCCTGTGATTGGAAAAGTCAGGAGAGTGCAAAGGTACTGTTTTCTATCAGTTGGCAAGGTGCGCACACAATCCCAGTGTTGTACAGCTTGCTTCTTCACCTTCCCGAAGCTGCCGCTCTCGCCGGCTGCCGGAGCCCAAGAAGCGGCTTCTTCGCGCAAAGACGATTGTGCCGCTCACAGTGCTCTCCTTAGCGCGGCTTCTGCCGAAAGACGCCCGGCAGCGGCTCTTACCTCCGGAGAGCATCCTACCTTCGTCTTTCGCGTCTTTTGTAGTCTACATCTTAGCAAAACGCTTTTCCACTATGTCTGGCTAGGAAAAACTGTGCCAGCACAGAAAACATCTCCCATCGTGTTCTAGAAGTTGCACGGATGTCTGCCAAGTGTTTGGCAGGAAGAAAAGAAAAGTTGTCCAAAACAGCTTCCAATCGAATGTTCCTGTGATTGGAAAAGTCAGGAGAGTGCAAAGGTACTGTTTTCTATCAGTTGGCAAGGTGCGCACACAATCCCAGTGTTGTACAGCTTGCTTCTTCACCTTCCCGAAGCTGCCGCTCTCGCCGGCTGCCGGAGCCCAAGAAGCGGCTTCTTCGCGCAAAGACGATTGTGCCGCTCACAGTGCTCTCCTTAGCGCGGCTTCTGCTGAAAGACGCCCGGCAGCGGCTCTTACCTCCGGAGAGCATCCTACCTTCGTCTTTCGCGTCTTATGTAGTCTACACCTCGGCAAAAAGCTTTTCCACTATGTCTGGCTAGGAAAAACTGTGCCAGCACAGAAAACATCTCCCATCGTGTTCTAGAAGTTGCACGGATGTCTGCCAAGTGTTTGGCAGGAAGAAAAGAAAAGTTGTCCAAAACAGCTTCCAATCGAATGTTCCTGTGATTGGAAAAGTCAGGAGAGTGCAAAGGTACTGTTTTCTATCAGTTGGCAAGGTGCGCACACAATCCCAGTGTTGTACAGCTTGCTTCTTCACCTTCCCGAAGCTGCCGCTCTCGCCGGCTGCCGGAGCCCAAGAAGCGGCTTCTTCGCGCAAAGACGATTGTGCCGCTCACAGTGCTCTCCTTAGCGCGGCTTCTGCTGAAAGACGCCCGGCAGCGGCTCTTACCTCCGGAGAGCATCCTACCTTCGTCTTTCGCGTCTTATGTAGTCTACACCTCGGCAAAAAGCTTTTCCACTATGTCTGGCTAGGAAAAACTGTGCCAGCACAGAAAACATCTCCCATCGTGTTCTAGAAGTTGCACGGATGTCTGCCAAGTGTTTGGCAGGAAGAAAAGAAAAGTTGTCCAAAACAGCTTCCAATCGAATGTTCCTGTGATTGGAAAAGTCAGGAGAGTGCAAAGGTACTGTTTTCTATCAGTTGGCAAGGTGCGCACACAATCCCAGTGTTGTACAGCTTGCTTCTTCACCTTCCCGAAGCTGCCGCTCTCGCCGGCTGCCGGAGCCCAAGAAGCGGCTTCTTCGCGCAAAGACGATTGTGCCGCTCACAGGGCTCTCCTTAGCGCGGCTTCTGCCGAAAGACGCCCGGCAGCGGCTCTTACCTCCTGAGAGTGGCAGCTTCGGGAAGGTGAAGAAGCAAGCTGTACAACACTGGGATTGTGTGCGCACCTTGCCAACTGATAGAAAACAGTACCTTTGCACTCTCCTGACTTTTCCAATCACAGGAACATTCGATTGGAAGCTGTTTTGGACAACTTTTCTTTTCTTCCTGCCAAACACTTGGCAGACATCCGTGCAACTTCTAGAACACGATGGGAGATGTTTTCTGTGCTGGCACAGTTTTTCCTAGCCAGACATAGTGGAAAAGCTTTTTGCCGAGGTGTAGACTACATAAGACGCGAAAGACGAAGGTAGGATGCTCTCCGGAGGTAAGAGCCGCTGCCGGGCGTCTTTCAGCAGAAGCCGCGCTAAGGAGAGCACTGTGAGCGGCACAATCGTCTTTGCGCGAAGAAGCCGCTTCTTGGGCTCCGGCAGCCGGCGAGAGCGGCAGCTTCGGGAAGGTGAAGAAGCAAGCTGTACAACACTGGGATTGTGTGCGCACCTTGCCAACTGATAGAAAACAGTACCTTTGCACTCTCCTGACTTTTCCAATCACAGGAACATTCGATTGGAAGCTGTTTTGGACAACTTTTCTTTTCTTCCTGCCAAACACTTGGCAGACATCCGTGCAACTTCTAGAACACGATGGGAGATGTTTTCTGTGCTGGCACAGTTTTTCCTAGCCAGACATAGTGGAAAAGCGTTTTGCTAAGATGTAGACTACAAAAGACGCGAAAGACGAAGGTAGGATGCTCTCCGGAGGTAAGAGCCGCTGCCGGGCGTCTTTCGGCAGAAGCCGCGCTAAGGAGAGCACTGTGAGCGGCACAATCGTCTTTGCGCGAAGAAGCCGCTTCTTGGGCTCCGGCAGCCGGCGAGAGCGGCAGCTTCGGGAAGGTGAAGAAGCAAGCTGTACAACACTGGGATTGTGTGCGCACCTTGCCAACTGATAGAAAACAGTACCTTTGCACTCTCCTGACTTTTCCAATCACATGAACATTCGATTGGAATCTGTTTTGAACAACTTTTCTTTTCTTCCTGCCAAACACTTGGCAGACATCCGTGCAACTTCTAGAACACGATGGGAGATGTTTTCTGTGCTGGCACAGTTTTTCCTAGCCAGACATAGTGGAAAAGCGTTTTGCCGAGGTGTAGACTACAAAAGACGCGAAAGACGAAGGTAGGATGCTCTCCGGAGGTAAGAGCCGCTGCCGGGCGTCTTTCGGCAGAAGCCGCGCTAAGGAGAGCCCTGTGAGCGGCACAATCGTCTTTGCGCGAAGAAGCCGCTTCTTGGGCTCCGGCAGCCGGCGAGAGCGGCAGCTTCGGGAAGGTGAAGAAGCAAGCTGTACAACACTGGGATTGTGTGCGCACCTTGCCAACTGATAGAAAACAGTACCTTTGCACTCTCCTGACTTTTCCAATCACAGGAACATTCGATTGGAAGCTGTTTTGGACAACTTTTCTTTTCTTCCTGCCAAACACTTGGCAGACATCCGTGCAACTTCTAGAACACGATGGGAGATGTTTTCTGTGCTGGCACAGTTTTTCCTAGCCAGACATAGTGGAAAAGCTTTTTGCCGAGGTGTAGACTACATAAGACGCGAAAGACGAAGGTAGGATGCTCTCCGGAGGTAAGAGCCGCTGCCGGGCGTCTTTCAGCAGAAGCCGCGCTAAGGAGAGCACTGTGAGCGGCACAATCGTCTTTGCGCGAAGAAGCCGCTTCTTGGGCTCCGGCAGCCGGCGAGAGCGGCAGCTTCGGGAAGGTGAAGAAGCAAGCTGTACAACACTGGGATTGTGTGCGCACCTTGCCAACTGATAGAAAACAGTACCTTTGCACTCTCCTGACTTTTCCAATCACAGGAACATTCGATTGGAAGCTGTTTTGGACAACTTTTCTTTTCTTCCTGCCAAACACTTGGCAGACATCCGTGCAACTTCTAGAACACGATGGGAGATGTTTTCTGTGCTGGCACAGTTTTTCCTAGCCAGACATAGTGGAGAAGCGTTTTGCTAAGATGTAGACTACATAAGACGCGAAAGACGAAGGTAGGATGCTCTCCGGAGGTAAGAGCCGCTGCCGGGCGTCTTTCGGCAGAAGCTGCGCTAAGGAGAGCACTGTGAGCGGCACAATCGTCTTTGCGCGAAGAAGCCGCTTCTTGGGCTCCGGCAGCCGGCGAGAGCG
Organism: Melospiza melodia melodia; assembly: GCF_035770615.1. NCBI lineage: Eukaryota > Metazoa > Chordata > Aves > Passeriformes > Passerellidae > Melospiza > Melospiza melodia. Next base: position 14,789 of record NW_026948627.1, read on the forward strand.
GCAGCTTCGGGAAGGTGAAGAAGCAAGCTGTACAACACTGGGATTGTGTGCGCACCTTGCCAACTGATAGAAAACAGTACCTTTGCACTCTCCTGACTTTTCCAATCACAGGAACATTCGATTGGAAGCTGTTTTGGACAACTTTTCTTTTCTTCCTGCCAAACACTTGGCAGACATCCGTGCAACTTCTAGAACACGATGGGAGATGTTTTCTGTGCTGGCACAGTTTTTCCTAGCCAGACATAGTGGAAAAGCGTTTTGCTAAGATGTAGACTACAAAAGACGCGAAAGACGAGGGTAGGATGCTCTCCGGAGGTAAGAGCCGCTGCCGGGCGTCTTTCGGCAGAAGCCGCGCTAAGGAGAGCACTGTGAGCGGCACAATCGTCTTTGCGCGAAGAAGCCGCTTCTTGGGCTCCGGCAGCCGGCGAGAGCGGCAGCTTCGGGAAGGTGAAGAAGCAAGCTGTACAACACTGGGATTGTGTGCGCACCTTGCCAACTGATAGAAAACAGTACCTTTGCACTCTCCTGACTTTTCCAATCACAGGAACATTCGATTGGAAGCTGTTTTGGACAACTTTTCTTTTCTTCCTGCCAAACACTTGGCAGACATCCGTGCAACTTCTAGAACACGATGGGAGATGTTTTCTGTGCTGGCACAGTTTTTCCTAGCCAGACATAGTGGAAAAGCTTTTTGCCGAGGTGTAGATGAGAAGAGGAGCTAAAGGGTGGATGTTAGCAAATGACACCCATCTTCAAAAAAGGCAATTAAGAGGACTCGCCATAGTACAAACCAGCCAGCCTCTTTTTTATCCCCAGGAAGTTGATGAAGCAGCTCTTCCTGGAAATCCTTGCCAGGCACATGACAGATGACCAAATAATGTAGTTAGCATGATTTTTCAGGGGAATTTCATGCTGAACATCACTTTAAACTCCTCTGATGAATCAACTTGACTGGTAGATGAAGGGAATATTATCTGCCTGGGCTTCAGGGAGGTTTTTGACATACCTCTACATGGCATCACACATACATATGGAAGCAATAGTGCAAAGGGGAGGGAATCAGTGTCTTTTCAGTGATGCTGAGGGAAAAGACAAGAGGCAGTGGGCACACACTGAAATACAGGAGATTGCCTTTGAACATCAGTAAATGTTTCTTTACTGTCAGGGTGACTGAACCACGGCACAGACTGCCCAGAAAGATTGTGGAGCCTGGATCTTTGAAGACATTAAAAGTACACCCAGATAGAATCCTGGGCAAGAGGCTCTAGGTATCCTGGTTTAGGCAGGGGGGTTGGGCCTGGTTAGCCCCACCAACCCCTTCCACTCTCTTTCATTCTGTGCTAGTGAATTCTCTTCAAGATGCATTTCAAAGCGCTGGCATGACAAAGTTCTGTGCAGACAGAGATCCAAATGGACATGGCATCTAAGTTCCTTAAGCAGTGTTCAAGAAGAATGTAAAACTCTGGCACAAGTGTCTCTTCCCTAACTGAATCCCTTTCATGGGAAAATTCCCAGCTCTAGAAAGATCTTCTGATACGCATGCTTAAGACTGACACTGGCTGAGCAAATTTCTCCCTATGTATATCTAAGACCAGTTAGGATCTTCACCCAAAGTGCAGTCAACATAGTCACAGAATGCCTATTGTTAAGAAGTGACAGCTTCCATCAGAATGGCAGCTATTGGTCCACAAAATGGATTAATGGATGGGAATTATCTACGTGGGTTAAAAACAAAAATAAAGAGTTGGTCTTTATTTATCAATTTCATGGCAATATTGATAAGGGAAGAAAAAGATCTAAGTCCTTGACTTTCTGGACTCGAGGAAAGATTTTAAAAATTCCTTGTAAAAATGTATGATCACAATCAGACTATTGAAACCATTTTAGTTGGGAACAAAGTTCCAAAATTGTCTAGATAGTGGCAAAGAAGCCAAGAAAATAGGAAAGAAACAAAAAGAGAGCAAAAGAGTCAGCTTCAGTGTACAAGCTCGTTCTAGAAGTAGTCTGCTGGGAAAAGGAACCCCCAGCTAAATTTCCAATGTATTCCTGCGCTTGATTCAGTAACTGGTCAATGTAAAAACCAATCCTTTTGTACAACTTCTTCCAGCAACAAAAACTCCAACAGGTTGACACTACCATCATGCCTGTTCCAGACATATTTAAAAGAGAAATGATGATTTTCTTGAAAACCTACTTACATAAAAGTTGCAAGATGGTGGAGGGATTCCCACATCCTCCTTCCTCCATCTGGCTTGAAAGTATATTTGATAAAATATGCAACAAAGCACATGATTTATAAGGGAGAGTCAAATGGATGATTTGGGAATCGATCTCTTGTTGATAGTAAACTTCATATCCACTCGGTGTGACCTTTTTAAAACAAAATGTGGAGCTGAGGCATGAATCTGCCACAACAATTGTAAAGCAAACATACACACTCCCCTTCATATGCCCCCCCCTCCACACACACCTAGGCACACACAGAGATCAGCATAGCAGATCATGAACACCTTGGAAAAGACTGAAATGCTAAATGCCTCTCTTGATGGGCAAAAGAGCTGGTGCAGTAATTCAAATGCCTGGTACAAAAATTCTGTTTAATATTTAGCTCCTATTTAAAACACAGCTTTTCATTTCATTCTATTTACAGAATATTTTCATTTCATTTGTTTCTTTAAAATTACTTAGTTCTCACCTGTTGTATGTCTAGGAATATTTTCTTCCAAAAATAGAAAAAAATAGATGATATCTTTTCAGCAGAAAACATTGGTTGATACAATTTTAAACCATCATGATATGGAAGAATTCTTCTGTCCCTCTCGAAGGTGGAAGAAGCATTTGGATCACAGATCATCTACAATGAAATACTTGACATGTTTAAGATGCTTTCAATCAATTTTGATCGTCAATTGCTTATTTGTTGTAAACAGTAATTTTTCAGTGAAGGGAAAGTGTGTGTGGTATATCTACATGATATGTTCAAAGGCAGTTCCTACTAATGGCCAGGCTGAATTCCAGTAAATAATGTCCCGAATGATATTTTGCCGCCTTCTTTGGCACTTCATGAAATCTTACCCCGATGAAGTGCTGAAACAAAGAGATTTTCTCTTAGAGAGTGTCTCATGTTGTAACCTATCCCATGGATTTTATGCTGTAATTCTTATCTCTTTTAAAATTTACTATCTTCTGTACAGTTTTCATGAAACTTTCTGTTACAGTAGTGAATAGCACAGATAAATGTCATTTTGTACAACTTTGAATTTACCCCAAGAGCTGAGAGAAAACTTGATCCTATACTTCAATCCGAGTTTCTTCTATAGTCCGACTTTGTTTCTCTACCATCAAGCTTCTCCTTTGTTGCTGCTCCAAGCCCCGTCCAAGGTGACCTTGAATACTTTCAGGGATGGGACACCCACAACTTCTCTGGGCAACCTGTTCCAGTGTTCCAGCACTCCCACAGTAAAAAAGGCCTTCCTTTCATCTAATATGTGTAGGAAATCATAAATCTAGGCATAGAAGCTTGGAGTGCAAATTTGAAATTCTTTGGATTTGAAGCACATTTTATATGAATACTGACTTACAGATGACTAAAAGATGTTGATGGGCATTTGAGCTGACAAGTTTTGAAAAAGTGCACGGAAATTAAAATTGAAACCACTAAAATTAAAAACTCCTTGCCATTTTCTTTTTCCTCTCCTATTCAAAATTGCATATGTCAGATATCAGTGCTTCATGCAAACCTCTCAGATGCTCTCAGAGAAAAAGCTTTTCTTTCAGACTAAGTTGCGGTTGACGTAGAACACTAGCAGGAGTGAAAGATTTTCTGGGCATCGGGGCAGCCCGTTCTCCTTGGATTTGTGTGCAGAATGCATTTTATCCAAACTGGAAAATAGATCCCAGCTCTGTTCTATTCATCATTCTTACTTCATCAGGCCAGAAGATTCTGTGAAAAGTAGCCTGTGGACCTTGAAGACAGCGCATGTGAACCAGATGAGAGGTGATAGAGAAGTTGAGGGAGAGAAGAAAGAGCATGAGGCTGAAACCAGAAAGTATTTCTCCACGTGATCATGGAAGATTGCAGGAGCCACTTGGTACTATCAAACCAGCCCAACTTGGCACTGGTGCCACCTTGGGTCTGGGAGCCATGTTGCATATCGTGCATTTTAAGGAGCCAGCTGGCCACACCCAGCCATATGCCCCCAAACACAAACCAAGGCCCTTTTCTCTGGCAAACAAAACTCAGCTGCCCTGCTTCTGGATGGCAGATTGCAGGAACCACTTGGTACTATCAAACCAGCCCAACTTGGCACTGGTGCCACCATGGGTCTGGGAACCATCCTGCGTATCGTGGATTCTAAGGAGCCAGCCGGCCACTCCCAGCCACAGGCCTCCAAACAAAATCAACGTCGCTGTTCCCTGGAAAGCAAAACACGCCTGCCAACTTTTTGATGGAGTTTGCAGGAGCCACTTGGTACTATCAAACCAGCCCAACTTGGCACTGGTGCCACCATGGGTCTGGTAAACATCCTGCGTATCGTGGATTCTTAGGAGCCAGCAGGCCACTCCTAGCCACAGGCCCCCAAACAAAAACCTAGGCCTATTTCTCTGGCAAACAAAAGTAAGCTGCCCCGCTTCTGGATGGCAGATTGCAGGAGACACTTGGTACTATCAAACCAGCCCAACTTGGCACTGGTGCCACCTTGGATCTGGGAACCATGTTGTGTATCGTGGATTTTCAGGGGCCAGCCGGCCACTCTCAGCCATATGTCCCCAAACAGAAACCTCGGCCCGTTTCTCTGGCAAACAAAACTCAACTGCCCCTCTTCTGGATGGCAAATTGCAGGATGAACTTGATACTAAAACCGCAGGCCGACTTGGTAGTGGTGACACCTTGGGCCTGGGAACCATCATGCGTATCGAGCATTTTAAGGAGCCAGCCGGCCACTCCCAGCAATATGCCCCCAATAACAATCCACGGAATTTTTCTCTGGCAAACAAAAATCAGCTGCCCCGCTTCTGGATGGCAGATTGCAGGAGCCACTTTGCACCATCAAACCAGCCCGACTGGGCACTGGTGCCACCTTGCATCTGGGAACCATGCTGCCTAGCGTGGATTTTCAGGGGCCAGCGGGCCACTCTCAGCTATATGCCCCCAAACAAAACCCACGGCCCGTTTCCCTGGCAAACAAAAGTAAGCTGCCCTGCTTCTGGATGGCAGATTGCAGGAACCACTTGGTAGTATCAAACCAGCCCGACTTGGCACTGGTGCCACCTTGGGTCTGGGAACCATCCTGCGTATCGTGGATTCTAAGGAGCCAGCCGGCCACTCCCAGCCACAGGCCCCCAAACACAAACCACAGCGCTTTTCCCTGGAAAACAAAACTCGCCTGCCAACTTTTTGATGGCAGATTGCAGGAGCAACTTGGTACTATCAAACCAGCCCAACTTGGCACTGGTGCCACCATAGGTCTGGTCACCATCCTGCCTATTGTAGCTTTCCAGGAGCCAGCCGGTCACTCCCAGCCATAGGCCCCCAAACACAAACCTCGGCCCGTTTCCCTGGCAAACAAAAGTAAGCTGCCCCGCTTCTGGATGGCAGATTGCAGGAGCCACTTGGTACTATCAAACCAGCCCAACTTGGAACTGGTGCCACCTTGGGTCTGGGAACCATGCTGCGTATCGCAGATTCTAAGGCGCCAGTCGGCCACTCCCAGCCACAAGCCCCCAAACACAAACAACGGCGCTTTTCTCTGGCAAACAAAACTCAACTGCCCCTCTTCTGGATGGCAAATTGCAGGACGCACTTGGTACTATAAAAACAGCCCGACTTGGCACTGGTGCCACCTTGGGTCTGGGAACCATCCTGCGTATCGATCTTTTTAATGAGACAGCCGGCCACTCCCAGCCATATGCCCCCAAACACAAACCACGGCCCTTTCCTCTGGCAAACAAAACTCAACTGCCCCTCTTCTGGATGGCAGATTGCAGGAGCCACTTGGTACTATCAAACCAGCAAGACTTGGCACTGGTGCCACCTTGGGTCTGGGAACCATCCTGCGTATTGTGGATTGTCAGGAGCCAGCTGAACATTCTCGGCCACAGACCCAAATCAAAAACAACGGCCTGTTTCACAGGCAAACAAAACTCAGCTGCCCCGCTTCTGGATGGGAGATTGCAGGAGGCACTTGACACTGTGAAACCAGCCCCACTTGGCACTGGTGCCACCTTGGGTCTGGGAACCATGCTGCGTATCATGGATTTTCAGGAGCCAGCCAGCCACTCCCAGCCATAGGCCCCCAAACAAAAACCACAGCCTTTTTCTCTGGCAAACAAAATTCAGCTGCCCCACTTCTGGATGGCAGATTGCAGGAGCCACTTGGGACTATCACACCAGCACAACATGGCACTGCTGCCACCTTGGATCTGGGAACCATCCTGCCTATCGTGGATTTTCAGGGGCCAGCCGGTCACTCTCAGCCATAGGCCCCAAACACAAACCACGGCCCTTTTCTCTGGAAAACAAAACTCAACTGCCCCTCTTCTGGATGGCAGATTGCAGGAGCCACTGGGTACTATGAAACTAGCCCTACTTGGCACTGGTGCCACCTTGGGTCTGGGAACCATGCTGCGTATCATGGATTTTCAGGAGCCAGCCGTCCACTGTCAGCCACAGGCCCCGAAACACAAACAACAGCCTTTTTCTCTGGCAAACAAAATTCAGCTGCACCGCTTCTGGATGGCAGATTGCAGGAACCACTTGGTACTAACAAACCAGCCCGACTTGGCACTGGTGCCACCTTGGGTCTGGGAACCATCCTGCGTATCGTGGATTCTAAGGAGCCAGCTGGCCACTCCCAGCCACAGGCCCCAAAATACACACAACGGCGCTTTTCCCTGGAAAACAAAACTCGCCTGCCAACTTTTTGATGGCAGATTGCAGGAGCCACTTGGTACTATCAAACCAGCCCGACTTGGCACTGGTGCCACCATGGGTCTGGTCACCATCCTGCCTATCGTAGCTTTTCAGGAGCCAGCCGGTCACTCCCAGCCATAGGCCCCCAGAAAAAAACCTCGGTCCGTTTCCCTGGAAAACAAAAGTAAGCTGCCCCGCTTCTGGATGGCAGATTGCAGGAGCCACTTGGTGCTATCAAACCAGCCCGACTTGGCACTGGTGCCACCTTGGGTCTGGGAACCATCCTGCGTATCCTGTGTTCTAAGGAGCCAGCCGGCCACTCCCAGCCACAGTCCCCCAAACACAAACAACGGCGCTTTTCCCTGGAAAACAAAACTGACCTGCCAACTTTTTGATGGCAGATTGCAGGAGCCACTTGGTACTATCAAACCAGCCCAACTTGGCACTGGTGCCACCATGGGTCTGGTCACCATCCTGCCTATCGTAGCTTTTCAGGAGCCAGCCGGTCACTCCCAGCCATAGGTCCCCAGACAAATACCTCGGCCCGTTTCCCTGGCAAACAAAAGTAAGCTGCCCCGCTTCTGGATGGCAGACTGCAGGAGCCACTTGGTACAATCAAACCAGCCCGACTTGGCACTGGTGCCACCTTGGCTCTGGGAACCATGCTGCGTAACCCGGATTCTAAGAGGAAAGGCAGGCACTGCCAGCCACAGGCCTCCAAACAAAATCAACGGCGCTTTTCCCTGGAAAACAAAACTCGCCTGACAACTTTTAGATGGCAGATTGCAGGAGCCAGTTGGTACCATCAAACCAGCCCAACTTGGCACTGGTGCCACCTTGGGTCTGGGAACCATCCTGCCTATTGTTGCTTTTCAGGAGCCAGCCGGTCACTTCTAGCCCTAGGCCCCCAGTCATAAACCTCGGCCCGTTTCCCTGGCACACAAATGTAAGCTACCCCGCTTCAGGATGGCAGATTGCAGGAGCCACTTTTCACCATCAAACCAGCCCAACGTGGCACTGGTGCCACCTTGGGTCTGGGAACCATCCTGCGTATCGTGCGTTCTAAGGAGCCAGCCGGCCACTCCCAGCCACAGGCCCCCAAACACAAACAACGGCGCTTTTCCCTGGAAAACAAAACTGGCCTGCCAACTTTTTGATGGCAGATTGCAGGAGCCACTTGGTACTATCAAACCAGCCCAACTTGGCACTGGTGCCACCATGGGTCTGGTCACCATCCTGCCTATCGTAGCTTTTCAGGAGCCAGCCGGTCACTCCCAGCCATAGGCCCCCAGACACAAACCTCGGCCCGTTTCCCTGGCAAACAAAAGTAAGCTGCCCCGCTTCTGGATGGCAGATTGCAGGAACCACTTTGTACCATCAAACTAGCCCGACTTGTCACTGGTGCCACCTCTGGTCTGGGAACCATGCTGTGTATCGTGGATTCTAAGGAGCCATCCGTCCACTCCCAGCCACAGGCCCCCAAACACAAACAACGGCGCTTTTCCCTGGAAAACAAAACTCGCCTGCCAACATTTTGATGGCAGATTGCAGGAGCCACTTGGTACTATCAAATCAGCCCAACTTGGCACTGGTGCCACCATGGGTCTGCTCACCATCCTGCCTATCGTAGCTTTTCAGGAGCCAGCCGGTCACTCCCAGCCATAGGCCCCCAGACACAAACCTCGGCCCGTTTCCCTGGCAAACAAAAGTAAGCTGCCCCGCTTCTGGATGGCAGATTGCAGGACGCACTTGGTAGTATCAAACCAGCCCGACTTGGCACTGGTGCCACCTCTGGTCTGGGAACCATCCTGCGTATCGTGGATTCTAAGCAGCCAGCCGGCCACTCCCAGCCACAGGCCCCCAAACACAATCAACGGCGCTTTTCCCTGGAAAACAAAACTCGCCTGCCAACATTTTGATGGCAGATTGCAGGAGCCACTTGGTACTATCAAATCAGCCCAACTTGGCACTGGTGCCACCATGCGTTTGGTCACCATCCTGCCTATCGTAGCTTTTCAGGAGCCAGCCGGTCACTCCCAGCTATAGGCCCCCAGACAAAAACCTCGGCCCGTTTCCCTGGCATACAAAAGTAAGCTGCCCCGCTTCTGGATGGCAGATTGCAGGAACCACTTGGTACTATCAAACCAGCCCGACTTGGCACTGGTGCCACCTGTGGTCTGGGAACCATCCTGCGTATCGTGGTTCTAAGGAGCCATCCGTCCACTCCCAGCCACAGGCCCCCAAACACAAACAACGGCGCTTTTCCCTGGAAAACAAAACTCGCCTGCCAACATTTTGATGGCAGATTGCAGGAGCCACTTGGTACTATCAAATCAGCCCAACTTGGCACTGGTGCCACCATGGGTCTGGTCACCATCCTGCCTATCGTAGCTTTTCAGGAGCCAGCCGGTCACTCGCAGCCGTAGGCACCCAGAGAAAAACCTCGGCCCGTTTCCCTGGCAAACAAAAGTAAGCTACCCCGCTTCTGGATGGCAGATTGCAGGAGCCACTTTGCACCATCAAACTAGCCCGACTTGGCACTGGTGCCACCTCAGGTCTGGGAACCATCCTGCGTATCGTTCATTCTAAGGAGCCAGCCGGCCACTCCAGCCACAGGCCCCCAGACAGAAACAACGGCGCTTTTCCCTGGAAAACAAAACTCGCCTGCCAACTTTTAGATGGCAGATTGCAGGAGCCACTTGGTGCTGTCAAATCAGCCCAACTTGGCACTGGTGCCACCTCTGGTCTGGGAACCATGCTGTGTATCGTGGATTCCAATTAGCAAGCCGGCCACTCCCAGCCACAGGCCTCCAAACACAAACAACGGCGCTTTTCCCTGGAAAACAAAACTCGCCTGCCAACTTTTTGATGGCAGATTGCAGGAGCCACTTGGTACTATCAAACCAGCCCAACTTGGCACTGGTGCCACCATGGGTCTGGTCACCATCCTGCCTATCGTAGCTTTTCAGGACCTAGACGGTCACTCCCAGCCATAGGCCCCGTGACACAAAGCGCGGCCCGTTTCCCTGGCAAACAAAAGTAAGCTGTCCCGCTTCTGGATGGCAGATTGCAGGATCCACTAGGTATTATCAAACCAGCCCGACTTGGCACTGGTGCCACCTCTGGTCTGGGAACCATCCTGCGTATCGTGGATTCTAAGCAGCCAGCCGGCCACTCCCAGCCACAGGCCCCCAAACACAAACAACGGCGCTTTTCCCTGGAAAACAAAACTCGCCTGCCAACATTTTGATGGCAGATTGCAGGAGCCACTTGGTACTATCAAACCAGCCCAACTTGGCACTGGTGCCACCATGGGTCTGGTCACCATCCTGCCTATCGTAGCTTTTCAGGAGCCAGCCGGTCACTCCAAGCCATAGGCCCCCAGACAAAAACCTCGGCCCGTTTCCCTGGCAAAGAAAAATAAGCTACCCCGCTTCTGGATGGCACATTGCAGGAGCCACTTTGCACCATCAAACCAGCCCGACTTGGCACTGGTGCCACCTCTGGTCTGGGAACCATCCTGCGTATCGTGGATTCTAATTAGCCATCCGTCCACTCCCAGCCACAGGCCCCCAAACAAAAACAACGGCGCTTTTCCCTGGAAAACAAAACTCGCCTGCCAAATTTTGATGGCAGATTGCCGGAGCCACTGGGTACTATCAAACCAGCCCAACTTGACACTGGTGCCACCATGGGTCTGGTCACCATCCTGCCTATCGTAGCTTTTCAGGAGCCAGCCGGTCACTCCCAGCCATAGGCCCCCAGACAAAAAGCTCGGACCGTTTCCCTGGCAAACAAAAGTAAGTTATTCCGCTACTGGATGGCAGATTGCAGGAGCCACTTTTCACCATCAAACCAGCCTGACTTGGCACTGGTGCCACCTCTGGTCTGGGAACCATGCTGCGTATCGTGGATTCTAAGGAGCCAGCCGGCCACTCCCAGCCACAGGCCCTCAAACAAAAACAACGGCGCATTTCCCTGGATAACAAACTCGCCTGCCAACTTTTTGATGGCAGATTGCAGGAGCCACTTGGTACTATCAAACCAGCCCAACTTGGCACTGGTGCCACCATGGATCTGGTCACCATCCTGCCTATCGTAGCTTTTCAGGACCTAGCCGGTCACTCCAAGCCATAGGCCCCCAGAGAAAAACCTCGGCCCGTTTCCCTGGCAAACAAAAGTAAGCTGCCCCGCTTCTGGATGGCAGATTGCAGGAACCACTTGGTACTATCAAACCAGCCCAACTTGGCACTGGTGCCACCTTGGCTCTGGGAACCATGCTGCGTAAAGTAGATTCTAAGAGGACAGGCGGACACTCCCAGCCACAGGCCACCAGACACAAACAACGGCGCTTTTCCCTGGAAAACAAAACTCGCCTGCCAACTTTTTGATGGCAGATTGCAGGAGCCACTTGGTACTATCAAATCAGACCAACTTGGCACTGGTGCCACCATGGGTCTGGTCACCATCCTGCCTATCGTAGCTTTTCAGGAGCCAGCCGGTCACTCGCAGCCATAGGCCCCCAGACACAAAACTCGGCCCGTTTCCCTGGCAAACAAAAGTAAGCTACCCCGCTTCTGGATGGCAGACTGCAGGACGCACTTGATAGTATCAAACCAGCCCGACTTGGCACTGGTGCCACCTCAGGTCTGGGAACCATGCTGCGTATCGTAGATTCTAATTAGCCATCTGGCCACTCCCAGCCATAGGCCCCCAGACAAAAACCTCGGCCCGTTTCCCTGGCAAACAAAAGTAAGTTATCCCGCTTCTGGATGGCAGATTGCAGGAGCCACTTTTCACCATCAAACCAGCCCAACTTGGCACTGGTGCCACCTGTGGTCTGGGAACCATCCTGCGTATCGTGGATTCTAAGGAGCCAGCCGGCCACTCCCTGCCACAGGCCCCCAAACACAAACAACGGCGCTTTTCCCTGGATAACAAACTCGCCTGCTAACTTTTTGATGGCAGATTGCAGGAGCCACTTGGTACTATCAAACCAGCCCAACTTGGCACTGGTGCCACCATGGGTCTGGTCACCATCCTGCCTATCGTAGCTTTTCAGGAGCCAGGCGGTCACTCCCAGCCATAGGCCCTGAGACACAAACCTCGGCCCGTATCCCTGGCAAACAAAAGTAAGCTGCCCCGCTTCTGGATGGCAGATTGCAGGACGCACTTGGTACTATCAAACCAGCCCAACTTGGCACTGGTGCCACCTCTGGTCTGGGAACCATGCCGCGTATCGTGGATTCTAAGGAGCCAGCCGGCCACTCCCAGCCACAGGCCCCCAAACAGAAACAACGGCGCTTTTCCCTGGAAAACAAAACTCGCCTGCCAACTTTTTCATGGCTGATTGCAGGAGCCACTTGGTACTATCAAATCAGCCCAGCTTGGCACTGGTGCCACCATGGGTCTGGTCACCATCCTGCCTATCTTAGCTTTTCAGGAGCCAGCCGGTCACTCCCAGCCATAGGCCCCCAGACACAAAGCTCGGCCCGTTTCCCTGGCAAACAAAAGTAAGCTACCCCGCTTCTGGATGGCAGATTGCAGGAACCACTTTGCACCATCAAACTAGCCCGACTTGGCACTGGTGCCACCTCTGGTCTGGGAACCATGCTGCGTATCGTGGATTCTAAGGAGCCATCCGTCCACTCCCAGACACAGGCCCCCAAACACAAACAACGGCGCTTTTCCCTGGAAAACAAAACTCGCCTGCCAACTTTTTGATGGCAGATTGCAGGAGCCACTTGGTACTATCAAACCAGCCCAACTTGGCACTGGTGCCACCATGGGTCTGGTCACCATCCTGCCTATCGTAGCTTTTCAGGAGCAAGCCGGTCACTCCCAGCCATAGGCCCCCAGACACAAACCTCGGCCCGTTTCCCTGGCAAACAAAAGTAAGCTGCCCCGCTTCTGGATGGCAGATTGCAGGACGCACTTGGTAGTATCAAACCAGCCCGACTTGGCACTGGTGCCACCTCTGGTCTGGGAACCATCCTGCGTATCGTGGATTCTAAGCAGCCAGCCGGCCACTCCCAGCCACAGGCCCCCAAACACAAACAACGGCGCTTTTCCCTGGAAAACAAAACTCGCCTGCCAACATTTTGATGGCAGATTGCAGGAGCCACTTGGTACTATCAAATCAGCCCAACTTGGCACTGGTGCCACCATGCGTTTGGTCACCATCCTGCCTATCGTAGCTTTTCAGGAGCCAGACGGTCACTCCCAGCTATAGGCCCCCAGACAAAAACCTCGGCCCGTTTCCCTGGCATACAAAAGTAAGCTGCCCCGCTTCTGGATGGCAGATTGCAGGAACAACTTGGTACTATCAAACCAGCCCGACTTGGCACTGGTGCCACCTCTGGTCTGGGAACCATCCTGCGTATCGTGGATTCTAAGGAGCCAGCCGGCCACTCCCAGCCACAGGCCCCCAAACACAAACAACGGCGCTTTTCCCTGGAAAACAAAACTCGCCTGCCAACATTTTGATGGCAGATTGCAGGAGCCACTTGGTACTATCAAACCAGCCCAACTTGGCACTGGTGCCACCATGGATCTGGTCACCATCCTGCCTATCGTAGCTTTTCAGGACCTAGCCGGTCACTCCAAGCCATAGGCGCCCAGACAAAAAGCTCGGCCCGTTTCCCTGGCAAACAAAGTAAGCTGCCCCGCTTCTGGATGGCAGATTGCAGGAACCACTTGGTACTATCAAACCAGCCCGACTTGGCACTGGTGCCACCTTGGGTCTGGGAACCATCCTGCGTATCGTGGATTCTAAGGAGCCAGCCGGTCACTCCCAGCCACAGGCCCCCAAACACAAACAACGGCGCTTTTCCCTGGAAAACAAAACTCGCCTGCCAATATTTTGATGGCAGATTGCAGGAGCCACTTGCTACTATCAAATCAGCCCAACTTGGCACTGGTGCCACCATGGGTCTGGTCACCATCCTGCCTATCGTAGCTTTTCAGGAGCCAGCCGGTCCCTCCCTGCCATAGGCCCCCAGAGAAAAACCTCGGCCCGTTTCCCTGGCAAACAAAAGTAAGCTGCCCCGCTTCTGGATGGCAGATTGCAGGAGCCACTTTGCACCATCAAACTAGCCCGACTTGGCACTGGTGCCACCTCAGGTCTGGGAACCATCCTGCGTATCGTGGATTCTAAGGAGCCAGCCGGCCACTCCAGCCACAGGCCCCCAGACACAAACAACGGCGCTTTTCCCTGGAAAACAAAACTCGCCTGCCAACTTTTAGATGGCAGATTGCAGGAGCCACTTGGTACTGTCAAATCAGCCCAACTTGGCACTGGTGCCACCATGGGTCTGGTCACCATCCTGCCTATCGTAGCTTTTCAGGACCTAGCAGGTCACTCCCAGCCATAGGCGCCCAGACACAAAGCTCGGCCCGTTTCCCTGGCAAACAAAAGTAAGCTGCCCCGCTTCTGGATGGCAGATTTCCGGAGCCACTTGGTACTATCAAACCAGCCCGACTTGGCACTGGTGCCACCTCTGGTCTGGGAACCATGCTGCGTATCGTGGATTCTAAGGAGCCATCCGTCCACTCCCAGCCACAGGCCCCCAAACACAAACAACGGCGCTTTTCCCTGGAAAACAAAACTCGCCTGCCAACATTTTGATGGCAGATTGCAGGAGCCACTTGCTACTATCAAATCAGCCCATCTTGGCACTGGTGCCACCATGGGTCTGGTCACCATCCTGCCTATCGTAGGTGTTCAGGCGCCAGCCGGTCACTCCCAGCCATAGGCCCCCAGAGAAAAACCTCGGCCCGTTTCCCTGGCAAACAAAAGTAAGCTGCCCCGCTTCTGGATGGCAGATTGCAGGAGCCACTTTGCACCATCAAACCAGCCCAACTTGGCACTGGTGCCACCTCTGGTCTGGGAACCATGCTGTGTATCGTGGATTCCAATTAGCAAGCCGGCCACTCCCAGCCACAGGCCTCCAAACACAAACAACGGCGCTTTTCCCTGGAAAACAAAACTCGCCTGCCAACTTTTTGATGGCAGATTGCAGGAGCCACTTGGTACTATCAAACCAGCCCAACTTGGCACTGGTGCCACCATGGGTCTGGTAACCATCCTGCCTATCGTAGCTTTTCAGGACCTAG
The DNA here is from genome assembly GCF_035770615.1 of Melospiza melodia melodia. Lineage (NCBI taxonomy): Eukaryota > Metazoa > Chordata > Aves > Passeriformes > Passerellidae > Melospiza > Melospiza melodia. Next base: position 29,817 of record NW_026948627.1, read on the forward strand.
ACGGTCACTCCCAGCCATAGGCCCCGTGACACAAAGCTCGGCCCTTTTCCCTGGCAAACAAAAGTAAGCTGTCCCGCTTCTGGATGGCAGATTGCAGGATCCACTAGGTATTATCAAACCAGCCCGACTTGGCACTGGTGCCACCTCTGGTCTGGGAACCATCCTGCGTATCGTGGATTCTAAGCAGCCAGCCGGCCACTCCCAGCCACAGGCCCCCAAACACAAACAACGGCGCTTTTCCCTGGAAAACAAAACTCGCCTGCCAACATTTTGATGGCAGATTGCAGGAGCCACTTGGTACTATCAAACCAGCCCAACTTGGCACTGGTGCCACCATGGGTCTGGTCACCATCCTGCCTATCGTAGCTTTTCAGGAGCCAGCCGGTCACTCCAAGCCATAGGCCCCCAGACAAAAACCTCGGCCCGTTTCCCTGGCAAAGAAAAATAAGCTACCCCGCTTCTGGATGGCACATTGCAGGAGCCACTTTGCACCATCAAACCAGCCCGACTTGGCACTGGTGCCACCTCTGGTCTGGGAACCATCCTGCGTATCGTGGATTCTAATTAGCCATCCGTCCACTCCCAGCCACAGGCCCCCAAACAAAAACAACGGCGCTTTTCCCTGGAAAACAAAACTCGCCTGCCAAATTTTGATGGCAGATTGCCGGAGCCACTGGGTACTATCAAACCAGCCCAACTTGACACTGGTGCCACCATGGGTCTGGTCACCATCCTGCCTATCGTAGCTTTTCAGGAGCCAGCCGGTCACTCCCAGCCATAGGCCCCCAGAAAAAAAGCTCGGACCGTTTCCCTGGCAAACAAAAGTAAGTTATTCCGCTACTGGATGGCAGATTGCAGGAGCCACTTTTCACCATCAAACCAGCCCGACTTGGCACTGGTGCCACCTCTGGTCTGGGAACCATGCTGCGTATCGTGGATTCTAAGGAGCCAGCCGGCCACTCCCAGCCACAGGCCCCCAAACACAAACAACGGCGCATTTCCCTGGATAACAAACTCGCCTGCCAACTTTTTTTATGGCAGATTGCAGGAGCCACTTGGTACTATCAAACCAGCCCAACTTGGCACTGGTGCCACCATGGGTCTGGTCACCATCCTGCCTATCGTAGCTTTTCAGGAGCCAGCCGGTCACTCCCAGCCATAGGCCCCGAGACACAAACCTCGGCCCGTTTCCCTGGCAAACAAAAGTAAGCTACCCCGCTTCTGGATGGCAGATTGCAGGACGCACTTGGTACTATCAAACCAGCCCAACTTGGCACTGGTGCCACCTCTGGTCTGGGAACCATGCTGCGTATCGTGGATTCTAAGGAGCCAGCCGGCCACTCCCAGCCACAGGCCCCCAAATACAAACAACGGCGCTTTTCCCTGGAAAACAAAACTCGCCTGCCAACATTTTGATGGCAGATTGCAGGAGCCACTTGGTACTATCAAACCAGCCCAACTTGGCACTGGTGCCACCATGGGTCTGGTCACCATCCTGCCTATCTTAGCTTTTCAGGAGCCAGCCGGTCACTCCCAGCCATAGGCCCCCAGACACAAACCTCGGCCCGTTTCCCTGGCAAACAAAAGTAAGCTGCCCCGCTTCTGGATGGCAGATTGCAGGAGCCACTTGGTACTATCAAACCAGCCCAACTTGGCACTGGTGCCACCTTGGGTCTGGGAACCATCCTGCGTATCGTGGATTCTAAGGAGCCAGCCGGTCACTCTCAGCCACAGGCCCCCAAACACAAACCACAGCGCTTTTCCCTGGAAAACAAAACCCGCCTGCCGACATTTTGATGGCAGATTGCAGGAGCCACTTGCTACTATCAAATCAGCCCAACTTGGCACTGGTGCCACCATGGGTCTGGTCACCATCCTGCCTATCGTAGCTTTTCAGGAGCCAGCCGGTCACTCCCAGCCATAGGCCCCCAGACACAAAGCTCGGCCCGTTTCCCTGGCAAACAAAAGTAAGCTGCCCCGCTTCTGGATGGCAGATTGCAGGACGCACTTGGTACTATCAAACCAGCCCGACTTGGCACTGGTGCCACCTCTGGTCTGGGAACCATGGTGCGTATCGTGAATTCTAAGGAGCCAGCCGGCCACTCCCAGCCATAGGCACCCAAACACAAACAACGGCGCTTTTCCCTGGAAAACAAAACTCGCCTGCCAACTTTTTGATGGCAGATTGCAGGAGCCACTTGGTACTATCAAACCAGCTCAACTTGGCACTGGTGCCACCATGGGTCTGCTCACCATCCTGCCTATCGTAGCTTTTCAGGAGCCAGCCGGTCACTCCCAGCCATAGGCCCCCAGACACAAACCTCGGCCCGTTTCCCTGGCAAACAAAAGTAAGCTGCCCCGCTTCTGCATGGCAGATTGCAGGAGCTATTTAGTACTATCAAACCAGCCCGACTTGGCACTGGTGCCACCTCAGGTCTGGGAACCATCCTGCCTATCGTGGATTCTAAGGAGCCAGCCGGCCACTCCCAGCCACAGGCGCCCAAACACAAACAACGGCGCTTTTCCCTGGAAAACAAAACTCGCCCTCCAAATTTTGACGGCAGATTGCAGGAGCCACTTGGTACTATCAAATCAGCCCAACTTGGGACTGGTGCCACCATGGGTCTGGTCACCATCCTGCCTATCGTAGCTTTTCAGGAGCCAGCCGGTCACTCCCAGCCATAGGCCCCCAGACAAAAACCTCGGCCCGTTTCCCTGGCATACAAAAGTAAGCTGCCCTGCTTCTGGATGGCAGATTGCAGGAACCACTTGGTACTATCAAACCAGCAAAACTTGGCACTGGTGCCACCTTGGGTCTGGATACCATGCTGCGTATCGTGGATTCTAAGGAGCCAGCCGGCCACTCCCAGCCACAGGCCCCCAAACACAAACAACGGCGCTTTTCCCTGGAAAACAAAACTCTCCTGCCAACTTTTTGATGGGAGATTGCAGGAGCCACTTGGTTTTATCAAATCAGACCAACTTGGCACTGGTGCCACCATGGGTCTGGTCACCATCCTGCCTATCGTAGCTTTTCAGGAGCCAGCCGGTCACTCGCAGCCATAGGCCCCCGGACACAAACCTCGGCCCGTTTCCCTGACAAACAAAAGTAAGTTATCCCGCTTCTGGATGGCAGATTGCCGGAGCCACTTGGTACTATCAAACCAGCCCGACTTGGCACTGGTGCCACCATGGGTCTGGTCACCATCCTGCCTATCGTGGATTCTAATTAGCCCTCTGTCCACTCCCAGCCACAGGCCCCCAAACAAAAACAACGGCGCTTTTCCCTGGAAAACAAAACTCGTCTGCCAACTTTTTGATGGCAGATTGCCAGAGCCACTTGGTACTATCAAACCAGCCCAACTTGGCACTGGTGCCACCTTGGGTCTGGGAACCATGCTGCGTATCGTGGATTATAAGGAGCCATCCGGCCACTCCCAGCCACAGGCCCCCAAACAAAAACAACGGCGCTTTTCCCTGGAAAACAAAACTCGCCTGCCAAATTTTTGATGGCAGATTGCAGGAGCCACTTGGTACTATCAAACCAGCCCAACTTGACACTGGTGCCACCATGGGTCTGGTCACCATCCTGCCTATCTTAGCTTTTCTGGAGCCAGCCGGTCACTCCCAGCCATAGGCCCCCAGACACAAACCTCGGCCCGTTTCCCTGGCAAACAAAAGTAAGCTGCCCCGCTTCTGGATGGCAGATTGCAGGAGCCACTTGGTACTATCAAACCAGCCCAACTTGGCACTGGTGCCACCTTGGGTCTGGGAACCATCCTTGCGTATCGTGGATTCTAAGGAGCCAGCCCGTCACTCCCAGCCACAGGCCCCCAAACACAAACCACAGCGCTTTTCTCTGGAAAACAAACCCGCCTGCCGACATTTTGATGGCAGATTGCAGGAGCCACTTGCTGCTATCAAATCAGCCCAACTTGGCACTGGTGCCACCATGGGTCTGGTCACCATCCTGCCTATCGTAGCTTTTCAGGAGCCAGCCGGTCACTCCCAGTCATAGGCCCCCAGACACAAACCTCTGCCCGTTTCCCTGGCAAACAAAAGTAAGCTGCCCCGCTTCTGGATGGCAGATTGTAGGACGCACTTGGTACTATCAAACCAGCCCGACTTGGCACTGGTGCCACCTCTGGTCTGGGAACTATGGTGCGTATCGTGGATTCTAAGGAGCCAGCCGGCCACTCCCAGCCATAGGCACCCAAACACAAACAACGGCGCTTTTCCCTGGAAAACAAAACTCGCCTGCCAACTTTTTGATGGCAGATTGCAGGAGCCACTTGGTACTATCAAACCAGCTCAACTTGGCACTGGTGCCACCATGGGTCTGCTCACCATCCTGCCTATCGTAGCTTTTCAGGAGCCAGACGGTCACTCGCAGCCATAGGCCCCCAGACAAAAACCTCGGCCCGTTTCCCTGGCAAACAAAAGTAAGCTGCCCCGCTTCTGCATGGCAGATTGCAGGAGCTATTTAGTACTATCAAACCAGCCCGACTTGGCACTGGTGCCACCATGGGTCTGGTCACCATCCTGCCTATCGTAGCTTTTCAGGAGCCAGCCGGTCACTCCCAGCCATAGGCCCCCAGACAAAAACCTCGGCCCGTTCCCCTGGCAAACAAAAGTAAGTTATCCCACTTCTGGATGGCAGATTGCAGGAGCCACTTTTCACCATCAAACCAGCCCAACTTGGCACTGGTGCCACCTCTGGTCTGGGAACCATCCTGCGTATCGTGGATTCTAAGGAGCCAGCCGGCCACTCCCTGCCACAGGCCCCCAAACACAAACAACGGCGCTTTTCCCTGGATAACAAACTCGCCTGCCAACTTTTTGATGGCAGATTGCAGGAGCCACTTGGTACTATCAAACCAGCCCAACTTGGCACTGGTGCCACCATGGGTCTGGTCACCATCCTGCCTATCGTAGCTTTTCAGGAGCCAGGCGGTCACTCCCAGCCATAGGCCCTGAGACACAAACCTCGGCCCGTATCCCTGGCAAACAAAAGTAAGCTGCCCCGCTTCTGGATGGCAGATTGCAGGACGCACTTGGTACTATCAAACCAGCCCAACTTGGCACTGGTGCCACCTCTGGTCTGGGAACCATGCCGCGTATCGTGGATTCTAAGGAGCCAGCCGGCCACTCCCAGCCACAGGCCCCCAAACAGAAACAACGGCGCTTTTCCCTGGAAAACAAAACTCGCCTGCCAACTTTTTCATGGCTGATTGCAGGAGCCACTTGGTACTATCAAATCAGCCCAGCTTGGCACTGGTGCCACCATGGGTCTGGTCACCATCCTGCCTATCTTAGCTTTTCAGGAGCCAGCCGGTCACTCCCAGCCATAGGCCCCCAGACACAAAGCTCGGCCCGTTTCCCTGGCAAACAAAAGTAAGCTACCCCGCTTCTGGATGGCAGATTGCAGGAACCACTTTGCACCATCAAACTAGCCCGACTTGGCACTGGTGCCACCTCTGGTCTGGGAACCATGCTGCGTATCGTGGATTCTAAGGAGCCATCCGTCCACTCCCAGACACAGGCCCCCAAACACAAACAACGGCGCTTTTCCCTGGAAAACAAAACTCGCCTGCCAACTTTTTGATGGCAGATTGCAGGAGCCACTTGGTACTATCAAACCAGCCCAACTTGGCACTGGTGCCACCATGGGTCTGGTCACCATCCTGCCTATCGTAGCTTTTCAGGAGCAAGCCGGTCACTCCCAGCCATAGGCCCCCAGACACAAACCTCGGCCCGTTTCCCTGGCAAACAAAAGTAAGCTGCCCCGCTTCTGGAGGGCAGATTGCAGGACGCACTTGGTAGTATCAAACCAGCCCGACTTGGCACTGGTGCCACCTCTGGTCTGGGAACCATCCTGCGTATCGTGGATTCTAAGCAGCCAGCCGGCCACTCCCAGCCACAGGCCCCCAAACACAAACAACGGCGCTTTTCCCTGGAAAACAAAACTCGCCTGCCAACATTTTGATGGCAGATTGCAGGAGCCACTTGGTACTATCAAATCAGCCCAACTTGGCACTGGTGCCACCATGCGTTTGGTCACCATCCTGCCTATCGTAGCTTTTCAGGAGCCAGACGGTCACTCCCAGCTATAGGCCCCCAGACAAAAACCTCGGCCCGTTTCCCTGGCATACAAAAGTAAGCTGCCCCGCTTCTGGATGGCAGATTGCAGGAACAACTTGGTACTATCAAACCAGCCCGACTTGGCACTGGTGCCACCTCTGGTCTGGGAACCATCCTGCGTATCGTGGATTCTAAGGAGCCAGCCGGCCACTCCCAGCCACAGGCCCCCAAACACAAACAACGGCGCTTTTCCCTGGAAAACAAAACTCGCCTGCCAACATTTTGATGGCAGATTGCAGGAGCCACTTGGTACTATCAAACCAGCCCAACTTGGCACTGGTGCCACCATGGATCTGGTCACCATCCTGCCTATCGTAGCTTTTCAGGACCTAGCCGGTCACTCCAAGCCATAGGCGCCCAGACAAAAAGCTCGGCCCGTTTCCCTGGCAAACAAAGTAAGCTGCCCCGCTTCTGGATGGCAGATTGCAGGAACCACTTGGTACTATCAAACCAGCCCGACTTGGCACTGGTGCCACCTTGGGTCTGGGAACCATCCTGCGTATCGTGGATTCTAAGGAGCCAGCCGGTCACTCCCAGCCACAGGCCCCCAAACACAAACAACGGCGCTTTTCCCTGGAAAACAAAACTCGCCTGCCAATATTTTGATGGCAGATTGCAGGAGCCACTTGCTACTATCAAATCAGCCCAACTTGGCACTGGTGCCACCATGGGTCTGGTCACCATCCTGCCTATCGTAGCTTTTCAGGAGCCAGCCGGTCCCTCCCTGCCATAGGCCCCCAGAGAAAAACCTCGGCCCGTTTCCCTGGCAAACAAAAGTAAGCTGCCCCGCTTCTGGATGGCAGATTGCAGGAGCCACTTTGCACCATCAAACTAGCCCGACTTGGCACTGGTGCCACCTCAGGTCTGGGAACCATCCTGCGTATCGTGGATTCTAAGGAGCCAGCCGGCCACTCCAGCCACAGGCCCCCAGACACAAACAACGGCGCTTTTCCCTGGAAAACAAAACTCGCCTGCCAACTTTTAGATGGCAGATTGCAGGAGCCACTTGGTACTGTCAAATCAGCCCAACTTGGCACTGGTGCCACCATGGGTCTGGTCACCATCCTGCCTATCGTAGCTTTTCAGGACCTAGCAGGTCACTCCCAGCCATAGGCGCCCAGACACAAAGCTCGGCCCGTTTCCCTGGCAAACAAAAGTAAGCTGCCCCGCTTCTGGATGGCAGATTTCCGGAGCCACTTGGTACTATCAAACCAGCCCGACTTGGCACTGGTGCCACCTCTGGTCTGGGAACCATGCTGCGTATCGTGGATTCTAAGGAGCCATCCGTCCACTCCCAGCCACAGGCCCCCAAACACAAACAACGGCGCTTTTCCCTGGAAAACAAAACTCGCCTGCCAACATTTTGATGGCAGATTGCAGGAGCCACTTGCTACTATCAAATCAGCCCATCTTGGCACTGGTGCCACCATGGGTCTGGTCACCATCCTGCCTATCGTAGGTGTTCAGGCGCCAGCCGGTCACTCCCAGCCATAGGCCCCCAGAGAAAAACCTCGGCCCGTTTCCCTGGCAAACAAAAGTAAGCTGCCCCGCTTCTGGATGGCAGATTGCAGGAGCCACTTTGCACCATCAAACCAGCCCAACTTGGCACTGGTGCCACCTCTGGTCTGGGAACCATGCTGTGTATCGTGGATTCCAATTAGCAAGCCGGCCACTCCCAGCCACAGGCCTCCAAACACAAACAACGGCGCTTTTCCCTGGAAAACAAAACTCGCCTGCCAACTTTTTGATGGCAGATTGCAGGAGCCACTTGGTACTATCAAACCAGCCCAACTTGGCACTGGTGCCACCATGGGTCTGGTAACCATCCTGCCTATCGTAGCTTTTCAGGACCTAGACGGTCACTCCCAGCCATAGGCCCCGTGACACAAAGCTCGGCCCTTTTCCCTGGCAAACAAAAGTAAGCTGTCCCGCTTCTGGATGGCAGATTGCAGGATCCACTAGGTATTATCAAACCAGCCCGACTTGGCACTGGTGCCACCTCTGGTCTGGGAACCATCCTGCGTATCGTGGATTCTAAGCAGCCAGCCGGCCACTCCCAGCCACAGGCCCCCAAACACAAACAACGGCGCTTTTCCCTGGAAAACAAAACTCGCCTGCCAACATTTTGATGGCAGATTGCAGGAGCCACTTGGTACTATCAAACCAGCCCAACTTGGCACTGGTGCCACCATGGGTCTGGTCACCATCCTGCCTATCGTAGCTTTTCAGGAGCCAGCCGGTCACTCCAAGCCATAGGCCCCCAGACAAAAACCTCGGCCCGTTTCCCTGGCAAAGAAAAATAAGCTACCCCGCTTCTGGATGGCACATTGCAGGAGCCACTTTGCACCATCAAACCAGCCCGACTTGGCACTGGTGCCACCTCTGGTCTGGGAACCATCCTGCGTATCGTGGATTCTAATTAGCCATCCTTCCACTCCCAGCCACAGGCCCCCAAACAAAAACAACGGCGCTTTTCCCTGGAAAACAAAACTCGCCTGCCAAATTTTGATGGCAGATTGCCGGAGCCACTGGGTACTATCAAACCAGCCCAACTTGACACTGGTGCCACCATGGGTCTGGTCACCATCCTGCCTATCGTAGCTTTTCAGGAGCCAGCCGGTCACTCCCAGCCATAGGCCCCCAGAAAAAAAGCTCGGACCGTTTCCCTGGCAAACAAAAGTAAGTTATTCCGCTACTGGATGGCAGATTGCAGGAGCCACTTTTCACCATCAAACCAGCCCGACTTGGCACTGGTGCCACCTCTGGTCTGGGAACCATGCTGCGTATCGTGGATTCTAAGGAGCCAGCCGGCCACTCCCAGCCACAGGCCCCCAAACACAAACAACGGCGCATTTCCCTGGATAACAAACTCGCCTGCCAACTTTTTTTATGGCAGATTGCAGGAGCCACTTGGTACTATCAAACCAGCCCAACTTGGCACTGGTGCCACCATGGGTCTGGTCACCATCCTGCCTATCGTAGCTTTTCAGGAGCCAGCCGGTCACTCCCAGCCATAGGCCCCGAGACACAAACCTCGGCCCGTTTCCCTGGCAAACAAAAGTAAGCTACCCCGCTTCTGGATGGCAGATTGCAGGACGCACTTGGTACTATCAAACCAGCCCAACTTGGCACTGGTGCCACCTCTGGTCTGGGAACCATGCTGCGTATCGTGGATTCTAAGGAGCCAGCCGGCCACTCCCAGCCACAGGCCCCCAAATACAAACAACGGCGCTTTTCCCTGGAAAACAAAACTCGCCTGCCAACATTTTGATGGCAGATTGCAGGAGCCACTTGGTACTATCAAACCAGCCCAACTTGGCACTGGTGCCACCATGGGTCTGGTCACCATCCTGCCTATCTTAGCTTTTCAGGAGCCAGCCGGTCACTCCCAGCCATAGGCCCCCAGACACAAACCTCGGCCCGTTTCCCTGGCAAACAAAAGTAAGCTGCCCCGCTTCTGGATGGCAGATTGCAGGAGCCACTTGGTACTATCAAACCAGCCCAACTTGGCACTGGTGCCACCTTGGGTCTGGGAACCATCCTGCGTATCGTGGATTCTAAGGAGCCAGCCCGTCACTCTCAGCCACAGGCCCCCAAACACAAACCACAGCGCTTTTCCCTGGAAAACAAAACCCGCCTGCCGACATTTTGATGGCAGATTGCAGGAGCCACTTGCTACTATCAAATCAGCCCAACTTGGGACTGGTGCCACCATGGGTCTGGTCACCATCCTGCCTATCGTAGCTTTTCAGGAGCCAGCCGGTCACTCCCAGCCATAGGCCCCCAGACACAAAGCTCGGCCCGTTTCCCTGGCAAACAAAAGTAAGCTGCCCCGCTTCTGGATGGCAGATTGCAGGACGCACTTGGTACTATCAAACCAGCCCGACTTGGCACTGGTGCCACCTCTGGTCTGGGAACCATGGTGCGTATCGTGAATTCTAAGGAGCCAGCCGGCCACTCCCAGCCATAGGCACCCAAACACAAACAACGGCGCTTTTCCCTGGAAAACAAAACTCGCCTGCCAACTTTTTGATGGCAGATTGCAGGAGCCACTTGGTACTATCAAACCAGCTCAACTTGGCACTGGTGCCACCATGGGTCTGCTCACCATCCTGCCTATCGTAGCTTTTCAGGAGCCAGCCGGTCACTCCCAGCCATAGGCCCCCAGACACAAACCTCGGCCCGTTTCCCTGGCAAACAAAAGTAAGCTGCCCCGCTTCTGCATGGCAGATTGCAGGAGCTATTTAGTACTATCAAACCAGCCCGACTTGGCACTGGTGCCACCTCAGGTCTGGGAACCATCCTGCCTATCGTGGATTCTAAGGAGCCAGCCGGCCACTCCCAGCCACAGGCCCCCAAACAAAAACAACGGCGCTTTTCCCTGGAAAACAAAACTCGTCTGCCAACTTTTTGATGGCAGATTGCCAGAGCCACTTGGTACTATCAAACCAGCCCAACTTGGCACTGGTGCCACCTTGGGTCTGGGAACCATGCTGCGTATCGTGGATTATAAGGAGCCATCCGGCCACTCCCAGCCACAGGCCCCCAAACAAAAACAAAGGCGCTTTTCCCTGGAAAACAAAACTCGCCTGCCAAATTTTTGATGGCAGATTGCAGGAGCCACTTGGTACTATCAAACCAGCCCAACTTGACACTGGTGCCACCATGGGTCTGGTCACCATCCTGCCTATCTTAGCTTTTCTGGAGCCAGCCGGTCACTCCCAGCCATAGGCCCCCAGACACAAACCTCGGCCCGTTTCCCTGGCAAACAAAAGTAAGCTGCCCCGCTTCTGGATGGCAGATTGCAGGAGCCACTTGGTACTATCAAACCAGCCCAACTTGGCACTGGTGCCACCTTGGGTCTGGGAACCATCCTGCGTATCGTGGATTCTAAGGAGCCAGCCCGTCACTCCCAGCCACAGGCCCCCAAACACAAACCACAGCGCTTTTCTCTGGAAAACAAACCCGCCTGCCGACATTTTGATGGCAGATTGCAGGAGCCACTTGCTGCTATCAAATCAGCCCAACTTGGCACTGGTGCCACCATGGGTCTGGTCACCATCCGGCCTATCGTAGCTTTTCAGGAGCCAGCCGGTCACTCCCAGTCATAGGCCCCCAGACACAAACCTCTGCCCGTTTCCCTGGCAAACAAAAGTAAGCTGCCCCGCTTCTGGATGGCAGATTGTAGGACGCACTTGGTACTATCAAACCAGCCCGACTTGGCACTGGTGCCACCTCTGGTCTGGGAACTATGGTGCGTATCGTGGCTTCTAAGGAGCCAGCCGGCCACTCCCAGCCATAGGCACCCAAACACAAACAACGGCGCTTTTCCCTGGAAAACAAAACTCGCCTGCCAACATTTTGATGGCAGATTGCAGGAGCCACTTGGTACTATCAAACCAGCTCAACTTGGCACTGGTGCCACCATGGGTCTGCTCACCATCCTGCCTATCGTAGCTTTTCAGGAGCCAGACGGTCACTCGCAGCCATAGGCCCCCAGACAAAAACCTCGGCCCGTTTCCCTGGCAAACAAAAGTAAGCTGCCCCGCTTCTGCATGGCAGATTGCAGGAGCTATTTAGTACTATCAAACCAGCCCGACTTGGCACTGGTGCCACCATGGGTCTGGTCACCATCCTGCCTATCGTAGCTTTTCAGGAGCCAGCCGGTCACTCCCAGCCATAGGCCCCCAGACAAAAACCTCGGCCCGTTCCCCTGGCAAACAAAAGTAAGTTATCCCACTTCTGGATGGCAGATTGCAGGAGCCACTTTTCACCATCAAACCAGCCCAACTTGGCACTGGTGCCACCTCTGGTCTGGGAACCATCCTGCGTATCGTGGATTCTAAGGAGCCAGCCGGCCACTCCTGCCACAGGCCCCCAAACACAAACAACGGCGCTTTTCCCTGGATAACAAACTCGCCTGCCAACTTTTTGATGGCAGATTGCAGGAGCCACTTGGTACTATCAAACCAGCCCAACTTGGCACTGGTGCCACCATGGGTCTGGTCACCATCCTGCCTATCGTAGCTTTTCAGGAGCCAGGCGGTCACTCCCAGCCATAGGCCCTGAGACACAAACCTCGGCCCGTATCGCTGGCAAACAAAAGTAAGCTGCCCCGCTTCTGGATGGCAGATTGCAGGAGCCACTTGGTACTATCAAACCAGCCCAACTTGGCACTGGTGCCACCTCTGGTCTGGGAACCATGCCGCGTATCGTGGATTCTAAGGAGCCAGCCGGCCACTCCCAGCCACAGGCCCCCAAACAGAAACAACGGCGCTTTTCCCTGGAAAACAAAACTCGCCTGCCAACTTTTTGATGGCAGATTGCAGGAGCCACTTGGTACTATCAAACCAGCCCGACTTGGCACTGGTGCCACCATGGGTCTGGTCACCATCCTGCCTATCGTGGATTCTAATTAGCCATCTGTCCACTCCCAGCCACAGGCCCCCAAACAAAAACAACGGCGCTTTTCCCTGGAAAACAAAACTCGTCTGCCAACTTTTTGATGGCAGATTGCAGGAGCCACTTGGTACTATCAAACCAGCGCAACTTGGCACTGGTGCCACCTTGGGTCTGGGAACCATGCTGCGTATCGTGGATTATAAGGAGCCAGCCGGCCACTCCCAGCCACAGGCCCCCAAACACAAACCACAGCGCTTTTCCCTGGAAAACAAAATTCGCCGGCCAACTTTTTGATGGCAGATTGCAGGAGCCACTTGGTACTATCAAATCAGCCCAACTTGGCACTGGTGCCACCATGGGTCTGGTCACCATCCTGCTTATCGTAGCTTTTCAGGAGCCAGCCGGTCACTCCCAGCCATAGGCGCCCAGACACAATGCTCTGCCCTTTTCCCTGGCAAACCAAAGTAAGCTGCCCCGCTTCTGGATGGCAGATTGCAGGAACCACTTGGTACTATAAAACCAGCCCGACTTGGCACTGGTGCCACCTCTGGTCTGGGAACCATGCTGCGTATCGTGGATTCTAAGGAGCCAGCCGGCCACTCCCAGCCACAGGCCCCCAAACAAAATCAACGGCGCTTTTCCCTGGAAAACAAAACTCGCCTGCCAACATTTTGATGGCAGATTGCAGGAGACACTTGGTACTATCAAACCAGCCCAACTTGACACTGGTGCCACCATGGGTCTGGTCACCATCCTGCCTATCTTAGCTTTTCAGGAGCCAGCCGGTCACTCCCAGCCATAGGCCCCCAGACACAAAGCTCGGCCCGTTTCCCTGGCAAACAAAAGTAAGCTGCCCCGCTTCTGGATGGCAGATTGCAGGAGCCACTTGGTACTATCAAACCAGCCCAACTTGGCACTGGTGCCACCTTGGGTCTGGGAACCATCCTGCGTATCGTGGATTCTAAGGAGCCAGCCGGTCACTCCCAGCCACAGGCCCCCAAACAAAAACCACAGCGCTTTTCCCTGGAAAACAAACCCGCCTGCCGACATTTTGATGGCAGATTGCAGGAGCCACTTGCTGCTATCAAATCAGCCCAACTTGGCACTGGTGCCACCATGGGTCTGGTCACCATCCTGCCTATCGTAGCTCTTCAGGAGCCAGCCGGTCACTCCCAGTCATAGGCCCCCAGACACAAAGCTCGGCCCGTTTCCCTGGCAAACAAAAGTAAGCTGCCCCGCTTCTGGATGGCAGATTGTAGGACGCACTTGGTACTATCAAACCAGCCCGACTTGGCACTGGTGCCACCTCTGGTCTGGGAACTATGGTGCGTATCGTGGATTCTAAGGAGCCAGCCAGCCACTCCCAGCCATAGGCACCCAAACACAAACAACGGCGCTTTTCCCTGGAAAACAAAACTCGTCTGCCAACTTTTTGATGGCAGATTGCCAGAGCCACTTGGTACTATCAAACCAGCCCAACTTGGCACTGGTGCCACCTTGGGTCTGGGAACCATGCTGCGTATCGTGGATTATAAGGAGCCATCCGGCCACTCCCAGCCACAGGCCCCCAAACAAAAACAAAGGCGCTTTTCCCTGGAAAACAAAACTCGCCTGCCAAATTTTTGATGGCAGATTGCAGGAGCCACTTGGTACTATCAAACCAGCCCAACTTGACACTGGTGCCACCATGGGTCTGGTCACCATCCTGCCTATCTTAGCTTTTCTGGAGCCAGCCGGTCACTCCCAGCCATAGGCCCCCAGACACAAACCTCGGCCCGTTTCCCTGGCAAACAAAAGTAAGCTGCCCCGCTTCTGGATGGCAGATTGCAGGAGCCACTTGGTACTATCAAACCAGCCCAACTTGGCACTGGTGCCACCTTGGGTCTGGGAACCATCCTGCGTATCGTGGATTCTAAGGAGCCAGCCCGTCACTCCCAGCCACAGGCCCCCAAACACAAACCACAGCGCTTTTCTCTGGAAAACAAACCCGCCTGCCGACATTTTGATGGCAGATTGCAGGAGCCACTTGCTGCTATCAAATCAGCCCAACTTGGCACTGGTGCCACCATGGGTCTGGTCACCATCCGGCCTATCGTAGCTTTTCAGGAGCCAGCCGGTCACTCCCAGTCATAGGCCCCCAGACACAAACCTCTGCCCGTTTCCCTGGCAAACAAAAGTAAGCTGCCCCGCTTCTGGATGGCAGATTGTAGGACGCACTTGGTACTATCAAACCAGCCCGACTTGGCACTGGTGCCACCTCTGGTCTGGGAACTATGGTGCGTATCGTGGCTTCTAAGGAGCCAGCCGGCCACTCCCAGCCATAGGCACCCAAACACAAACAACGGCGCTTTTCCCTGGAAAACAAAACTCGCCTGCCAACATTTTGATGGCAGATTGCAGGAGCCACTTGGTACTATCAAACCAGCTCAACTTGGCACTGGTGCCACCATGGGTCTGCTCACCATCCTGCCTATCGTAGCTTTTCAGGAGCCAGACGGTCACTCGCAGCCATAGGCCCCCAGACAAAAACCTCGGCCCGTTTCCCTGGCAAACAAAAGTAAGCTGCCCCGCTTCTGCATGGCAGATTGCAGGAGCTATTTAGTACTATCAAACCAGCCCGACTTGGCACTGGTGCCACCATGGGTCTGGTCACCATCCTGCCTATCGTAGCTTTTCAGGAGCCAGCCGGTCACTCCCAGCCATAGGCCCCCAGACAAAAACCTCGGCCCGTTCCCCTGGCAAACAAAAGTAAGTTATCCCACTTCTGGATGGCAGATTGCAGGAGCCACTTTTCACCATCAAACCAGCCCAACTTGGCACTGGTGCCACCTCTGGTCTGGGAACCATCCTGCGTATCGTGGATTCTAAGGAGCCAGCCGGCCACTCCTGCCACAGGCCCCCAAACACAAACAACGGCGCTTTTCCCTGGATAACAAACTCGCCTGCCAACTTTTTGATGGCAGATTGCAGGAGCCACTTGGTACTATCAAACCAGCCCAACTTGGCACTGGTGCCACCATGGGTCTGGTCACCATCCTGCCTATCGTAGCTTTTCAGGAGCCAGGCGGTCACTCCCAGCCATAGGCCCTGAGACACAAACCTCGGCCCGTATCGCTGGCAAACAAAAGTAAGCTGCCCCGCTTCTGGATGGCAGATTGCAGGAGCCACTTGGTACTATCAAACCAGCCCAACTTGGCACTGGTGCCACCTCTGGTCTGGGAACCATGCCGCGTATCGTGGATTCTAAGGAGCCAGCCGGCCACTCCCAGCCACAGGCCCCCAAACAGAAACAACGGCGCTTTTCCCTGGAAAACAAAACTCGCCTGCCAACTTTTTGATGGCAGATTGCAGGAGCCACTTGGTACTATCAAACCAGCCCGACTTGGCACTGGTGCCACCATGGGTCTGGTCACCATCCTGCCTATCGTGGATTCTAATTAGCCATCTGTCCACTCCCAGCCACAGGCCCCCAAACAAAAACAACGGCGCTTTTCCCTGGAAAACAAAACTCGTCTGCCAACTTTTTGATGGCAGATTGCAGGAGCCACTTGGTACTATCAAACCAGCGCAACTTGGCACTGGTGCCACCTTGGGTCTGGGAACCATGCTGCGTATCGTGGATTATAAGGAGCCAGCCGGCCACTCCCAGCCACAGGCCCCCAAACACAAACCACAGCGCTTTTCCCTGGAAAACAAAATTCGCCGGCCAACTTTTTGATGGCAGATTGCAGGAGCCACTTGGTACTATCAAATCAGCCCAACTTGGCACTGGTGCCACCATGGGTCTGGTCACCATCCTGCTTATCGTAGCTTTTCAGGAGCCAGCCGGTCACTCCCAGCCATAGGCGCCCAGACACAATGCTCTGCCCTTTTCCCTGGCAAACCAAAGTAAGCTGCCCCGCTTCTGGATGGCAGATTGCAGGAACCACTTGGTACTATAAAACCAGCCCGACTTGGCACTGGTGCCACCTCTGGTCTGGGAACCATGCTGCGTATCGTGGATTCTAAGGAGCCAGCCGGCCACTCCCAGCCACAGGCCCCCAAACAAAATCAACGGCGCTTTTCCCTGGAAAACAAAACTCGCCTGCCAACATTTTGATGGCAGATTGCAGGAGACACTTGGTACTATCAAACCAGCCCAACTTGACACTGGTGCCACCATGGGTCTGGTCACCA
This sequence comes from Melospiza melodia melodia, assembly GCF_035770615.1. Lineage (NCBI taxonomy): Eukaryota > Metazoa > Chordata > Aves > Passeriformes > Passerellidae > Melospiza > Melospiza melodia. The sequence continues at coordinate 46,536 of NW_026948627.1, forward strand.
TCCTGCCTATCTTAGCTTTTCAGGAGCCAGCCGGTCACTCCCAGCCATAGGCCCCCAGACACAAAGCTCGGCCCGTTTCCCTGGCAAACAAAAGTAAGCTGCCCCGCTTCTGGATGGCAGATTGCAGGAGCCACTTGGTACTATCAAACCAGCCCAACTTGGCACTGGTGCCACCTTGGGTCTGGGAACCATCCTGCGTATCGTGGATTCTAAGGAGCCAGCCGGTCACTCCCAGCCACAGGCCCCCAAACAAAAACCACAGCGCTTTTCCCTGGAAAACAAACCCGCCTGCCGACATTTTGATGGCAGATTGCAGGAGCCACTTGCTGCTATCAAATCAGCCCAACTTGGCACTGGTGCCACCATGGGTCTGGTCACCATCCTGCCTATCGTAGCTCTTCAGGAGCCAGCCGGTCACTCCCAGTCATAGGCCCCCAGACACAAAGCTCGGCCCGTTTCCCTGGCAAACAAAAGTAAGCTGCCCCGCTTCTGGATGGCAGATTGTAGGACGCACTTGGTACTATCAAACCAGCCCGACTTGGCACTGGTGCCACCTCTGGTCTGGGAACTATGGTGCGTATCGTGGATTCTAAGGAGCCAGCCGGCCACTCCCAGCCATAGGCACCCAAACACAAACAACGGCGCTTTTCCCTGGAAAACAAAACTCGCCTGCCAACTTTTTGATGGCAAATTGCAGGAGCCACTTGGTACTATCAAACCAGCTCAATTTGGCACTGGTGCCACCATGGGTCTGCTCACCATCCTGCCTATCGTAGCTTTTCAGGAGCCAGCCGGTCACTCCAAGCCATAGGCCCCCAGACAAAAACCTCGGCCCGTTTCCCTGGCAAACAAAAGTAAGCTGCCCCGCTTCTGCATGGCAGATTGCAGGAGCTATTTAGTACTATCAAACCAGCCCGACTTGGCACTGGTGCCACCATGGGTCTGGTCACCATCCTGCCTATCGTAGCTTTTCAGGAGCCAGCCGGTCACTCCCAGCCATAGGCCCCCAGACAAAAACCTCGGCCCGTTTCCCTGGCAAACAAAAGTAAGTTATCCCGCTTCTGGATGGCAGATTGCAGGAGCCACTTTTCACCATCAAACCAGCCCAACTTGGCACTGGTGCCACCTCTGGTCTGGGAACCATCCTGCGTATCGTGGATTCTAAGGAGCCAGCCGGCCACTCCCAGCCACAGGCCCCCAAACACAAACAACGGCGCTTTTCCCTGGATAACAAACTCGCCTGCCAACTTTTTGATGGCAGATTGCAGGAGCCACTTGGTACTATCAAACCAGCCCAACTTGGCACTGGTGCCACCATGGGTCTGGTCACCATCCTGCCTATCGTAGCTTTTCAGGAGCCAGGTGGTCACTCCCAGCCATAGGCCCTGAGACACAAACCTCGGCCCGTATCCCTGGCAAACAAAAGTAAGCTGCCCCACTTCTGGATGGCAGATTGCAGGAGCCACTTGGTACTATCAAACCAGCCCAACTTGGCACTGGTGCCACCTCTGGTCTGGGAACCATGCTGCGTATCGTGGATTCTAAGGAGCCATCCGTCCACTCTCAGACACAGGCCACCAAACACAAACAACGGCGCTTTTCCCTGGAAAACAAAACTCGCCTGCCAACTTTTTGATGGCAGATTGCAGGAGCCACTTGGTACTATCAAACCAGCCCAACTTGGCACTGGTGCCACCATGGGTCTGGTCACCATCCTGCCTATCGTAGCTTTTCAGGAGCCAGCCGGTCACTCGCAGCCATAGGCCCCCAGACACAAACCTCGGCCCGTTTCCCTGGCAAACAAAAGTAAGCTGCCCCGCTTCTGGATGGCAGATTGCAGGACGCACTTGGTAGTATCAAACCAGCCCGACTTGGCACTGGTGCCACCTCTGGTCTGGGAACCATCCTGCGTATCGTGGATTCCTAGCAGCCAGCCGGCCACTCCCAGCCACAGGCCCCCAAACACAAACAACGGCGCTTTTCCCTGGAAAACAAAACTCGCCTGCCAACATTTTGATGGCAGATTGCAGGAGCCACTTGGTACTATCAAATCAGCCCAACTTGGCACTGGTGCCACCATGCGTTTGGTCACCATCCTGCCTATCGTAGCTTTTCAGGAGCCAGACGGTCACTCCCAGCTATAGGCCCCCAGAGAAAAACCTCGGCCCGTTTCCCTGGCATACAAAAGTAAGCTGCCCCGCTTCTGGATGGCAGATTGCAGGAACAACTTGGTACTATCAAACCAGCCCGACTTGGCACTGGTGCCACCTCTGGTCTGGGAACCATCCTGCGTATCGTGGTTCTAAGGAGCCATCCGTCCACTCCCAGCCACAGGCCCCCAAACACAAACAACGGCGCTTTTCCCTGGAAAACCAAACTCGCCTGCCAACATTTTGATGGCAGATTGCAGGAGCCACTTGGTACTATCAAACCAGCCCAACTTGGCACTGGTGCCACCATGGATCTGGTCACCATCCTGCCTATCGTAGCTTTTCAGGAGCCAGACGGTCACTCCAAGCCATAGGCGCCCAGACAAAAAGCTCGGCCCGTTTCCCTGGCAAACAAAGTAAGCTGCCCCGCTTCTGGATGGCAGATTGCAGGACGCACTTGGTACTATCAAACCAGCCCGACTTGGCACTGGTGCCACCTTGGGTCTGGGAACCATCCTGCGTATCGTGGATTCTAAGGAGCCAGCCGGTCACTCCCAGCCACAGGCCCCCAAACACAAACCACAGCGCTTTTCCCTGGAAAACAAAACTCGCCTGCCAATATTTTGATGGCAGATTGCAGGAGCCACTTGGTACTATCAAATCAGCCCAACTTGGCACTGGTGCCACCATGGGTCTGGTCACCATCCTGCCTATCGTAGCTTTTCAGGAGCCAGCCGGTCCCTCCCTGCCATAGGCCCCCAGAGAAAAACTTTGGCCCGTTTCCCTGGCAAACAAAAGTAAGCTACCCCGCTTCTGGATGGCAGATTGCAGGAGCCACTTTGCACCATCAAACTAGCCCGACTTGGCACTGGTGCCACCTCAGGTCTGGGAACCATCCTGCGTATCGTTCATTCTAAGGAGCCAGCCGGCCACTCCAGCCACAGGCCCCCAGACACAAACAACGGCGCTTTTCCCTGGAAAACAAAACTCGCCTGCCAACTTTTAGATGGCAGATTGCAGGAGCCACTTGGTACTGTCAAATCAGCCCAACTTGGCACTGGTGCCACCATGGGTCTGGTCACCATCCTGCCTATCGTAGCTTTTCAGGACCTAGCAGGTCACTCCCAGCCATAGGCGCCCAGACACAAAGCTCGGCCCGTTTCCCTGGCAAACAAAAGTAAGCTGCCCCGCTTCTGGATGGCAGATTTCCGGAGCCACTTGGTACTATCAAACCATCCCGACTTGGCACTGGTGCCACCTCTGGTCTGGGAACCATGCTGCGTATCGTGGATTCTAAGGAGCCATCCGTCCGCTCCCAGCCACAGGCCCCCAAACACAAACAACGGCGCTTTTCCCTGGAAAACAAAACTCGCCTGCCAACATTTTGATGGCAGATTGCACGAGCCACTTGCTACTATCAAATCAGCCCATCTTGGCACTGGTGCCACCATGGGTCTGGTCACCATCCTGCCTATCGTAGGTGTTCAGGCGCCAGCCGGTCACTCCCAGCCATAGGCCCCCAGAGAAAAACCTCGGCCCGTTTCCCTGGCAAACAAAAGTAAGCTGCCCCGCTTCTGGATGGCAGATTGCAGGAGCCACTTTTCACCATCAAACCAGCCCAACTTGGCACTGGTGCCACCTCTGGTCTGGGAACCATGCTGTGTATCGTGGATTCCAATTAGCAAGCCGGCCACTCCCAGCCACAGGCCTCCAAACACAAACAACGGCGCTTTTCCCTGGAAAACAAAACTCGCCTGCCAACTTTTTGATGGCAGATTGCAGGAGCCACTTGGTACTATCAAACCAGCCCAACTTGGCACTGGTGCCACCATGGGTCTGGTCACCATCCTGCCTATCGTAGCTTTTCAGGACCTAGACGGTCACTCCCAGCCATAGGCCCCGTGACACAAAGCTCGGCCCGTTTCCCTGGCAAACAAAAGTAAGCTGTCCCGCTTCTGGATGGCAGATTGCAGGATCCACTAGGTATTATCAAACCAGCCCGACTTGGCACTGGTGCCACCTCTGGTCTGGGAACCATCCTGCGTATCGTGGATTCTAAGCAGCCAGCCGGCCACTCCCAGCCACAGGCCCCCAAACACAAACAACGGCGCTTTTCCCTGGAAAACAAAACTCGCCTGCCAACATTTTGATGGCAGATTGCAGGAGCCACTTGGTACTATCAAACCAGCCCAACTTGGCACTGGTGCCACCATGGGTCTGGTCACCATCCTGCCTATCGTAGCTTTTCAGGAGCCAGCCGGTCACTCCAAGCCATAGGCCCCCAGACAAAAACCTCGGCCCGTTTCCCTGGCAAAGAAAAATAAGCTACCCCGCATCTGGATGGCACATTGCAGGAGCCACTTTGCACCATCAAACTAGCCCGACTTGGCACTGGTGCCACCTCTGGTCTGGGAACCATCCTGCGTATCGTGGATTCTAATTAGCCATCCGTCCACTCCCAGCCACAGGCCCCCAAACAAAAACAACGGCGCTTTTCCCTGGAAAACAAAACTCGCCTGCCAAATTTTGATGGCAGATTGCCGGAGCCACTGGGTACTATCAAACCAGCCCAACTTGACACTGGTGCCACCATGGGTCTGGTCACCATCCTGCCTATCGTAGCTTTTCAGGAGCCAGCCGGTCACTCCCAGCCATAGGCCCCCAGACAAAAAGCTCGGACCGTTTCCCTGGCAAACAAAAGTAAGTTATTCCGCTACTGGATGGCAGATTGCAGGAGCCACTTTTCACCATCAAACCAGCCCGACTTGGCACTGGTGCCACCTCTGGTCTGGGAACCATGCTGCGTATCGTGGATTCTAAGGAGCCTGCCGGCCACTCCCAGCCACAGGCCCCCAAACACAAACAACGGCGCATTTCCCTGGATAACAAACTCGCCTGCCAACTTTTTGATGGCAGATTGCAGGAGCCACTTGGTACTATCAAACCAGCCCAACTTGGCACTGGTGCCACCATGGGTCTGGTCACCATCCTGCCTATCGTAGCTTTTCAGGAGCCAGCTGGTCACTCCCAGCCATAGGCCCCGGGACACAAACCTCGGCCCGTTTCCCTGGCATACAAAAGTAAGCTGCCCTGCTTCTGGATGGCAGATTGCAGGAACCACTTGGTACTATCAAACCAGCAAAACTTGGCACTGGTGCCACCTTGGGTCTGGATACCATGCTGCGTATCGTGGATTCTAAGGAGCCAGCCGGCCACTCCCAGCCACAGGCCCCCAAACACAAACAACGGCGCTTTTCCCTGGAAAACAAAACTCGTCTGCCAACTTTTTGATGGCAGATTGCCAGAGCCACTTGGTACTATCAAACCAGCCCAACTTGGCACTGGTGCCACCTTGGGTCTGGGAACCATCCTGCGTATCGTGGATTCTAAGGAGCCAGCCGGCCACTCCCAGCCACAGGCCCCCAAACACAAACCACAGCGCTTTTCCCTGGAAAACAAAATTCGCCGGCCAACTTTTTGATGGCAGATTGCAGGAGCCACTTGGTACTATCAAATCAGCCCAACTTGGCACTGGTGCCACCATGGGTCTGGTCACCATCCTGCTTATCGTAGCTTTTCAGGAGCCAGCCGGTCACTCCCAGCCATAGGCGCCCAGACACAATGCTCTGCCCTTTTCCCTGGCAAACCAAAGTAAGCTGCCCCGCTTCTGGATGGCAGATTGCAGGAACCACTTGGTACTATAAAACCAGCCCGACTTGGCACTGGTGCCACCTCTGGTCTGGGAACCATGCTGCGTATCGTGGATTCTAAGGAGCCAGCCGGCCACTCCCAGCCACAGGCCCCCAAACAAAATCAACGGCGCTTTTCCCTGGAAAACAAAACTCGCCTGCCAAATTTTTGATGGCAGATTGCAGGAGCCACTTGGTACTATCAAACCAGCCCAACTTGACACTGGTGCCACCATGGGTCTGGTCACCATCCTGCCTATCTTAGCTTTTCAGGAGCCAGCCGGTCACTCCCAGCCATAGGCCCCCAGACACAAAGCTCGGCCCGTTTCCCTGGCAAACAAAAGTAAGCTGCCCCGCTTCTGGATGGCAGATTGCAGGAGCCACTTGGTACTATCAAACCAGCCCAACTTGGCACTGGTGCCACCTTGGGTCTGGGAACCATCCTGCGTATCGTGGATTCTAAGGAGCCAGCCGGTCACTCCCAGCCACAGGCCCCCAAACACAAACCACAGCGCTTTTCCCTGGAAAACAAACCCGCCTGCCGACATTATGATGGCAGATTGCAGGAGCCACTTGCTGCTATCAAATCAGCCCAACTTGGCACTGGTGCCACCATGGGTCTGGTCACCATCCTGCCTATCGTAGCTTTTCAGGAGCCAGCCGCTCACTCCCAGCCATAGGGCCCCAGACACAAAGCTCGGCCCGTTTCCCTGGCAAACAAAAGTAAGCTGCCCCGCTTCTGGATGGCAGATTGAAGGACGCACTTGGTACTATCAAACCAGCCCGACTTGGCACTGGTGCCACCTCTGGTCTGGGAACTATGGTGCGTATCGTGGATTCTAAGGAGCCAGCCGGCCACTCCCAGCCATAGGCACCCAAACACAAACAACGGCGCTTTTCCCTGGAAAACAAAACTCGCCGGCCAACTTTTTGATGGCAGATTGCAGGAGCCACTTGGTACTATTAAACCAGCTCAACTTGGCACTGGTGCCACCATGGGTCTGCTCACCATCCTGCCTATCGTAGCTTTTCAGGAGCCAGACGGTCACTCGCAGCCATAGGCCCCCAGACAAAAACCTCGGCCCGTTTCCCTGGCAAACAAAAGTAAGCTGCCCCGCTTCTGCATGGCAGATTGCAGGAGCTATTTAGTACTATCAAACCAGCCCGACTTGGCACTGGTGCCACCTCAGGTCTGGGAACCATCCTGCGTATCGTGGATTCTAAGGAGCCAGCCGGCCACTCCCAGCCACAGGCCCCCAAACACAAACAACGGCGCTTTTCCCTGGAAAACAAATCTCGCCTGCCAAATTTTGACGGCAGATTGCAGGAGCCACTTGGTACTATCAAATCAGCCCAACTTGGGACTGGTGCCACCATGGGTCTGGTCACCATCCTGCCTATCGTAGCTTTTCAGGAGCCAGCCGGTCACTCCCAGCCATAGGCCCCCAGACAAAAACCTCGGCCCGTTTCCCTGGCATACAAAAGTAAGCTGCCCTGCTTCTGGATGGCAGATTGCAGGAACCACTTGGTACTATCAAACCAGCAAAACTTGGCACTGGTGCCACCTTGGGTCTGGATACCATGCTGCGTATCGTGGATTCTAAGGAGCCAGCCGGCCACTCCCAGCCACAGGCCCCCAAACCCAAACAATGGCGCTTTTCCCTGGGAAACAAAACTCTCCTGCCAACTTTTTGATGGGAGATTGCAGGAGCCACTTGGTTTTATCAAATCAGACCAACTTGGCACTGGTGCCACCATGGGTCTGGTCACCATCCTGCCTATCGTAGCTTTTCAGGAGCCAGCCGGTCACTCCCAGCCATAGGCCCCCAGACACAAACCTCGGCCCGTTTCCCTGAAAAACAAAAGTAAGTTATCCCGCTTCTGGATGGCAGATTGCCGGAGCCACTTGGTACTATCAAACCAGCCCGACTTGGCACTGGTGCCACCATGGGTCTGGTCACCATCCTGCCTATCGTGGATTCTAATTAGCCATCCATCCACTCCCAGCCACAGGCCCCCAAACAAAAACAACGGCGCTTTTCCCTGGAAAACAAAACTCGTCTGCCAACTTTTTGATGGCAGATTGCCAGAGCCACTTGGTACTATCAAACCAGCCCAACTTGGCACTGGTGCCACCTTGGGTCTGGGAACCATGCTGCGTATCGTGGATTAGAAGGAGCCAGCCGGCCACTCCCAGCCACAGGCCCCCAAACAAAAACCACAGCGCTTTTCCCTGGAAAACAAAATTCGCCGGCCAACTTTTTGATGGCAGATTGCAGGAGCCACTTGGTACTATCAAATCAGCCCAACTTGGCACTGGTGCCACCATGGGTCTGGTCACCATCCTGCTTATCGTAGCTTTTCAGGAGCCAGCCGGTCACTCCCAGCCATAGGCGCCCAGACAGAATGCTCTGCCCTTTTCCCTGGCAAACCAAAGTAAGCTGCCCCGCTTCTGGATGGCAGATTGCAGGAACCACTTGGTACTATAAAACCAGCCCGACTTGGCACTGGTGCCACCTCTGGTCTGGGAACCATGCTGCGTATCGTGGATTCTAAGGAGCCAGCCGGCCACTCCCAGCCACAGGCCCCCAAAGAAAAACAACGGCGCTTTTGCCTGGAAAACAAAACTCGCCTGCCAAATTTTTGATGGCAGATTGCAGGAGCCACTTGGTACTATCAAACCAGCCCAACTTGACACTGGTGCCACCATGGGTCTGGTCACCATCCTGCCTATCTTAGCTTTTCAGGAGCCAGCCGGTCACTCCCAGCCATAGGCCCCCAGACACAAAGCTCGGCCCGTTTCCCTGGCAAACAAAAGTAAGCTGCCCCGCTTCTGGATGGCAGATTGCAGGAGCCACTTGGTACTATCAAACCAGCCCAACTTGGCACTGGTGCCACCTTGGGTCTGGGAACCATCCTGCGTATCGTGGATTCTAAGGAGCCAGCCGGTCACTCCCAGCCACAGGCCCCCAAACACAAACCACAGCGCTTTTCCCTGGAAAACAAACCCGCCTGCCGACATTTTGATGGCAGATTGCAGGAGCCACTTGGTACTATCAAATCAGCCCAACTTGGCACTGGTGCCACCATGGGTCTGGTCACCATCCTGCCTATCGTAGCTTTTCAGGAGCCAGCCGGTCACTCCCAGCCATAGGCCCTCAGACACAAAGCTCGGCCCGTTTCCCTGGCAAACAAAAGTAAGCTGCCCCGCTTCTGGATGGCAGATTGTAGGACGCACTTGGTACTATCAAACCAGCCCGACTTGGCACTGGTGCCACCTCTGGTCTGGGAACTATGGTGCGTATCGTGGATTCTAAGGAGCCAGCCGGCCACTCCCAGCCATAGGCACCCAAACACAAACAACGGCGCTTTTCCCTGGAAAACAAAACTCGCCTGCCAACTTTTTGATGGCAGATTGCAGGAGCCACTTGGTACTATTAAACCAGCTCAACTTGGCACTGGTGCCACCATGGGTCTGGTCACCATCCTGCCTATCGTAGCTTTTCAGGAGCCAGACGGTCACTCGCAGCCATAGGCCCCCAGACAAAAACCTCGGCCCGTTTCCCTGGCAAACAAAAGTAAGCTGCCCCGCTTCTGCATGGCAGATTGCAGGAGCTATTTAGTACTATCAAACCAGCCCGACTTGGCACTGGTGCCACCTCAGGTCTGGGAACCATCCTGCGTATCGTGGATTCTAAGGAGCCAGCCGGCCACTCCCAGCCACAGGCCCCCAAACACAAACAACGGCGCTTTTCCCTGGAAAACAAAACTCGCCTGCCAAATTTTGACGGCAGATTGCAGGAGCCACTTGGTACTATCGAATCAGCCCAACTTGGGACTGGTGCCACCATGGGTCTGGTCACCATCCTGCCTATCGTAGCTTTTCAGGAGCCAGCCGGTCACTCCCAGCCATAGGCCCCCAGACAAAAACCTCGGCCCGTTTCCCTGGCAAACAAAAGTAAGCTGCCCTGCTTCTGGATGGCAGATTGCAGGAACCACTTGGTACTATCAAACCAGCAAAACTTGGCACTGGTGCCACCTTGGGTCTGGATACCATGCTGCGTATCGTGGATTCTAAGGAGCCAGCCGGCCACTCCCAGCCACAGGCCCCCAAACACAAACTACGGCGCTTTTCCCTGGAAAACAAAACTCTCCTGCCAATTTTTGATGGGAGATTGCAGGAGCCACTTGGTTTTATCAAATCAGACCAACTTGGCACTGGTGCCACCATGGGTCTGGTCACCATCCTGCCTATCGTAGCTTTTCAGGAGCCAGCCGGTCACTCCCAGCCATAGGCCCCCAGACACAAACCTCGGCCCGTTTCCCTGACAAACAAAAGTAAGTTATCCCGCTTCTGGATGGCAGATTCCAGGAGCCACTTGGTACTGTCAAACCAGCCCGACTTGGCACTGGTGCCACCATGGGTGTGGTCACCATCCTGCGTATCGTGGATTCTAATTAGCCATCCGTCCACTCCCAGCCACAGGCCCCCAAACAAAAACAACGGCGCTTTTCCCTGGAAAACAAAACTCGTCTGCCAACTTTTTGATGGCAGATTGCCAGAGCCACTTGGTACTATCAAACCAGCCCAACTTGGCACTGGTGCCACCTTGGGTCTGGGAACCATGCTGCGTATCGTGGATTATAAGGATCCAGCCGGCCACTCCCAGCCACAGGCCCCCAAACACAAACCACAGCGCTTTTCCCTGGAAAACAAAATTCGCCGGCCAACTTTTTGATGGCAGATTGCAGGAGCCACTTGGTACTATCAAACCAGCCCAACTTGGCACTGGTGCCACCATGGGTCTGGTCACCATCCTGCCTACCTTAGCTTTTCAGGACCTAGCCGGTCACTCCCAGCCATAGGCCCCCAGACACAAATCTCGACCCGTTTCCCTGGCAAACAAAAGCAAGCTGTCCCGCTTCTGGATGGCAGATTGTAGCACGCACTCGGTACTATCAAACCAGCCCGACTTGGCACTGGTGCCACCTCTGGTCTGGGAACCATCCTGCGTATCGTGGATTCTAAGGAGCCAGCCGGCCACTCCCAGACATAGGCACCCAAACACAAACAACGGCGCTTTTCCCTGGAAAACAAAACTCGCCTGCCAACATTTTGATGGCAGATTGCAGGAGCCACTTGGTGCTATCAAACCAGCCCAACTTGGCACTGGTGCCACCATGGGTCTGCTCACCATTCTGCCTATCGTAGCTTTTCAGGAGCCAGCCGCTCACTCCCAGCCATAGGCCCCCAGACAAAAAGCTCGGCCCGTTTCCCTGGCAAACAAAAGTAAGCTGCCCCGCTTCTGGATGGCAGATTGGAGGACGCACTTGGTACTATCAAACCAGCCCGACTTGGCACTGGTGCCACCTCAGGTCTGGGAACCATCCTGCGTATCGTGGATTCTAAGGAGCCAGCCGGCCACTCCCAGCCACAGGCCCCCAAACACAAACAACGGCGCTTTTCCCTGGAAAACAAAACTCGCCTGCCGACATTTTGATGGCAGATTGCAGGAGCCACTTGGTACTATCAAACCAGCCCAACTTGGCACTGGTGCCACCATGGGTCTGGTCACCATCCTGCCTATCGTAGCTTTTCAGGAGCCAGCCGGTCACTCCCAGCCATAGGCCCCGAGACACAAACCTCGGCCCTTTTCCCTGGTAAACAAAAGTAATCTGCCCCGCTTCTGGATGGCAGATTGCAGGAGCCACTTTGCACCATCATACTAGCCCGACTTGGCACTGGTGCCACCTTGGGTCTGGGAACCATCCTGCGTATCGTGGATTCTAAGGAGCCAGCCGGCCACTCCCAGCCACAGGCCCCCAAACACAAACAACGGCGCTTTTCCCTGGAAAACAAAACTCGCCTGCCAAATTTTGACGACAGATTGCAGGAGCCACTTGGTACTATCAAATCAGCCCAACTTGGGACTGGTGCCAGCATGGGTCTGGTCACCATCCTGCCTATCGTAGCTTTTCAGGAGCCAGCCGGTCACTCCCAGCCATAGGCCCCCAGACAAAAACCTCGGCCCGTTTCCCTGGCAAACAAAAGTAAGCTGCCCCGCTTCTGGATGGCAGATTGCAGGAACCACTTTGTACTATCAAACCAGCAAAACTTGGCACTGGTGCCACCTTGGGTCTGGATACCATGCTGCGTATCGTGGATTCTAAGGAGCCAGCCGGCCACTCCCAGCCACAGGCCCCCAAACACAAACAACGGCGCTTTTCCCTGGAAAACAAAACTCTCCTGCCAACTTTTTGATGGCAGATTGCAGGAGCCACTTGGTTTTATCAAATCAGCCCAACTTGGCACTGGTGCCACCATGGGTCTGGTCACCATCCTGCCTATCGTAGCTTTTCAGGAGCCAGCCGGTCACTCGCAGCCATAGGGCCCCAGACAAAAAGCTCGGCCCGTTTCCCTGGCAAACAAAAGTAAGCTACCCCGCTTCTGGATGGCAGATTGCAGGAGCCACTTTGCACCATCAAACTAGCCCGTCTTGGCAGTGGTGCCACCTCTGGTCTGGGAACCATCCTGCGTATCGTGGATTTTAAGGAGCCAGTCGGCCACTCCCAGCCATACGCCTCCAAACACAAACAACGGTCCGTTTCCCTGGCAAAGAAAAGTAAGCTGCCCCGCGTCTGGATGTCAGATTGCAGGAACCACTTGTTGCCAAGTTGGGGTGGTTTGATAGTACCAAGTGGCTCCTGCAATCTTCCATCAAAAAGTTGGCAAGCGAGTTTTGTTTTCCAGGGAAAAGCGCCGTTGTTTGTGTTTGGGGGCCTGTGGCTGGGAGTGGCCAGCTGTCTCCTTAGAATCCACGATACGCAGGATGGGTCCCAGACCAGAGGTGGCACCAGTGCCAAGTCGGGCTGGTTTGATGGTGCAAAGTGGCTCCTGCAATCTGCCATCCAGAAGCGGGGTAGCTTACTTTTGTTTGCCAGGGAAACGGGCAGAGCTTTGTGTCTGGGGGCCTATGGCTGGGAGTGACCGGCTGCCTCCTGAAAAGCTACGATAGGCAGGATGGTGACCAGACCCATGGTGGCACCAGTGCCAAGTTGGGCTGGTTTGATAGTACCAAGTGGCTCCTGCAATCTGCCATCAAAAAGTTGGCAGGTGAGTTTTGTTTTCCAGGGAAAAGCGCCGTTGTTTGTGTTTGGGGGCCTGTGGCTGGGAGTGGCCAGCTGGCTCCTTAGAATCCACGATACGCAGGATGGTTCCCAGACCAGAGGTGGCACCAGTGCCAAGTCGGGCTGGTTTGATGGTACAAAGTGGCTCCTGCAATCTGCCATCCAGAAGCGGGGTAGCTTACTTTTGTTTGCCAGGGAAACGGGCCGAGGTTTGTGACTGGGGGCCTATGGCTGGGAGTGACCGGCTGGCGCCTGAAAAGCTACGATAGGCAGGATGGTGACCAGACCCATGGTGGCACCAGTGTCAAGTTGGGCTGGTTTGATAGTACCAAGTGGCTCCTGCAATCTGCCATCAAAAAGTTGGCAGGCCAGTTTTGTTTTCCAGGGAAAAGCGCCGTTGTTTGTGTTTGGAGGCCTGTGGCTGGGAGTGGCCGGCTGCCTCCTTTGAACCCAGGATACGCAGGATGGTTCCCAGAGCCAAGGTGGCGCCAGTGCCAAGTTGGGCTGGTTTGATAGTACCAAGCGGCTCCTGCAATCTGCCATCCAGAAGCGGGACAGCTTAATTTTGTTTCCCAGGGAAACGGGCCGAGGTATTTGTCTGGGGGCCTATGGCTGGGAGTGACTGGCTGGCTACTGAAAAGCTACGATAGGCAGGATGGTTACCAAACTCATGGTGGCACCAGTGCCAAGTTGGGCTGATTTGATAATACTAAATAGCTCCTGCAATCTGCCATCCAGACGGGGGGCAGCGGATTTTTGTTTGCTGCAGAAAAGTTCCGTGGTTTTTTTTTGGGGGTATATGGCTGGACGTGGCCGGCTGGCTCCTTAAAAAGATCGATACGCAGGATTGTTCCCTGACCCAAGGTGGCATCACTGCCAAGTCGGGCTGTTTTCGTAGTACCAAGTGCGTCCTGCAATTTGCCATCCAGAAGAGGGGCAGTTGAGTTTTGTTTGCCAGAGCAAAGGGCCGTGGTATGTGTTTGAGGGCATATGGCTGAGAGTGGCCGGCTGGCCCCTGAAAATCCACGATAGGCAGGATGGTTCCCAGAGCCAAGGTAGCACCAGTGCCATGTTGGCCTGGTTTGATAGTACCATGTGGCTCCTGCAATCTGCCATCCAGAAGCGGGGCAGCTTACTTTTGTTTGCCAGGGAAACGGGCCGAGATATTTGTCTGGGGGCCTATGGCTGGGAGTGACCGGCTGGCTCCTGAAAAGCTACGATAGGCAGGATGGTGACCAGACCCAAAGTGGAACCAGTACCAAGTTGGGCTGGTTTGATAGTACCAAGTGGCTCCTGCAATCTGCCATCAAAAATTTGGCAGGCGAGTTTTGTTTTCCAGGGAAAAGCGCCGTTGTTTAGAGGCCTGTGGCTGGGAGTGGCCGCCTGTCCTCGTAGAATCTACGTTACGCAGCATGGTTCCCAGAGCCAAGGTGGCACCAGGGCCAAGTCGGGCAGGTTTGATAGTACCAAATGCATCCTGCAATCTGCCATCCGAAAGCGGGGCAGTTTACTTTTGTTTGCCAGGGAAACGGGCCGAGGTTTTTGTCTGGGGGCCTATGGCAGGGAGTGACCGTCTGGCTCCTTAGAATCCACGATACGCCGGATGGTTCCCAGACCCAAGGCGGCACCAGTGCCAAGTCGGGCTGGTTTGACACTACCACGTGGCTCCTGCAATCTGCCATCCAGAATCGGGGCAGCTTAATTTTGTTTGCCAGGGAAACGGTCCGAGGTTTGTGTCTGGGGGCCTATGGCTGGGAGTGACCGGCTGGCTCCTAAATGCTACAATAGGCAGGATGGTTCCCAGACCCATAGTGGCACCAGTGCCAAGTTGGGATGATTTGATAGTACCAAGTGGCTCCTGCAATCTGCCATCAAAAAGCTGGCAGGCGAGTTTTGTTTTCCAGGGAAAAGCGCCGTTGTTTGTGTTTGGGGGCCTGTGGCTGGGAGTGGCCGGCTGGCTCCTTAGAATCCACGATATGCAGGATTGTTCCCAGACCCAAGGTGGCACCAGTGCCAAGTCGGGCTGGTTTGATGGTGCAAAGTGGCTCCTGCAATCTGCCATCCAGACGCGGGGCAGCGGATTTTTGTTTCCATGAGAAATGGTCCGTGGTTTGTTTTTGGGGGTATATGGCTGGGCCTGGCCGGCTGGCTCCGTAAAAAGATCGATATGCAGGATGGTTCCCTGACACAAGGTGGCACCAGTGCCACGTTGGGCGGTTTTCGTAGTACAAAGTGCGTCCTAAAATTTGCCATCCAGAAGAGGGGCAGTTGAGTTTTGTTTGCCAGAGAAAAGGGCCGTGGTTTGTTTTTGGGGGCATATGGCTGATAGTGGCCGGCTGGCCCCTGAAAATCCACAATAAGCAGGATGGTTCCCACACCAGAAGTGTCACCAGTGCCAAGTCGGGGTGGTTTGATAGTACTAAATAGCTCCTGCAATCTGCCATGCAGAAGCGGGGCAGCTTACTTTTGTTTCCCAGGGAAACGGGCCGAGGTTTGTGTCTGGGGGCCTATGGCTGCGAGTGACCGGCTGGCTCCTGAAAAGCTACGATAGGCAGGATGGTGACCAGACCCATGGTGGCACCAGTGCCAAGTTGGGCTGGTTTGATAGTACCAAGTGGCTCCGGCAATCTGCCATCAAAAAGTTGGCAGGCGAGTTTTGTTTTCCAGGGAAAAGCGCCGTTGTTTGTGTTTGGGGGCCTGTGGCTGGGAGTGGCTAGCTGGCTCCTTAGAACCCACGATACGCAGGATGGTTCCCAGACCAGAGGTGGCACCAGTGCCAAGTTGGGCTGGTTTGATGGTGCAAAGTGGCTCCTGCAATCTGCCATCCAGAAGCGGGGTAGCTTACTTTTGTTTGCCAGGGAAACGGGCCGAAATATTTGTCTAGGGGCCTCTGGCTGGGGGTGACTGGGTGGCACCTGAAAAGCTACGATAGGCAGGATGGTGACCAGACCCATGGTGGCACCAGTGCCAAGTTCGGCTGATTTGATAAAACCAAGTGGCTCCTGCAATCTGCCATCAAATGTTTGGCAGGCGAGTTTTGTTTTCCAGGGAAAAGCACCGTTGTGTGTGTTTTGGGGCCTGTGGCTGGGAGTGGCCAGCTGGCTCCTTAGAATCCACGATACGCAGGATGGTTCCCAGACCCAAGGTGGCACCAGTGCCAAGTCGGGCTGGTTTGATAGTACCAAGTGGTTCCTGCAATCTGCCATCCAGAAGCGGGGCAGCTGAATTTTGTTTGCCAGAGAAAAAGGCTGTTGTTTGTGTTTCGGGGCCTGTGGCTGGCAGTGGCCGGCTGGCTCCTGAAAAGCTACGATAGGCAGGATGGTGACCAGACCCAAGGTGGCACCAGTGCCAAGTAGGGCTGGTTTCATAGTACCCAGTGGCTCCTGCAATCTCCCATCAGGAAGAGGGGCAGTTGAGTTTTGTTTTCCAGAGAAAAGGGCCGTGGTTTGTGTTTGGGGCCTATGGCTGAGAGTGACCGGCTGGCCCCTGAAAATCCACGATAGGAAGGATGGTTCCCAGATCCAAGGTGGCAGCAGTGCCATGTTGTGCTGGTGTGATAGTCCCAAGTGGCTCCTGCAATCTGCCATCCAGAAGCGGGGCAGCTGAATTTTGTTTGCCAGAGAAAAATGCTGTGGTTTGTGTTTGGGGGCCTGTGGCTGGGAGTGGCCGGCTGGCTCCTGAAAATCCATGATACGCAGCATGGTTCCCAGACCCAAGGTGGCACCAGTGCCAAGTGGGGCTGGTTTCACAGTGTCAAGTGCCTCCTGCAATCTCCCATCCAGAAGCGGGGCAGCTGAGTTTTGTTTGCCTGTGAAACGGGCCGTTGTTTTTGATTGGGGTCTGTGGCCGAGAGTGTTCGGCTGGCTCCTGACAACCCACAATACGCAGGATGTTTCCCAGACCCAAGGTGGCACCAGTGCCAAGTCGGGTTGGTTTGATAGTACCAAGTGGCTCCTGCAATCTGCCATCCAGAAGCGGTGCAGTTGAGTGTTGTTTGCCAGAGAAAAGGGCCGTGGGTTTTGTTTGGGGGCATATGGCTGGGAGTGGCCGGCTGTCTCATTATAAAGATCGATACGCAGGATGGTTCCCAGACCCAAGGTGGCACCAGTGCGAAGTAGGGCTGTTTTTATAGTACCAAGTGCGTCCTGCAATTTGCCATCCAGAAGAGGGGCAGTTGAGTTTTGTTTGCCAGAGAATAGCGCCGTTGTTTGTGTTTGGGGGCTTGTGGCTGGGAGTGGCCGACTGGCGCCTTAGAAACTGTGTTACGCAGCATGGTTCCCAGACCAGAGGTGGCACCAGTGCCAAGTTGGGCTGGTTTGATAGTACCATGTGGCTCCTGCAATCTGCCATCCAGAAGCGGGGCAGCTTACTTTTGTTTGCCAGTGAAACGGGCCGAGGTTTGTGACTTGGGACCTATGGCTGGGAGTGGCCGTCTGGCTCCTTTGAACCCACGATACGCAGGATGGTTCCCAGACCCAAGGTGGCACCAGTGCCAAGTCGGGCTGGTTTGATAGTACCAAGTGCGTCCTGCAATCTGCCATCCAGAAGCGGGGCAGCTTAATTTTGCTTGCCAGGGAATCGGGCCGTGGGTTTTGTATGGGGGCCTATGGCTGAGAGTGGCCGGCTGGCTCCTGAAAATCCACGCTAGGCAGCATGGTTCCCAGATGCAAGGTGGCACCAGTGCCAAGTCGGGCTGGTTTGATGGTGCAAAGTGGCTCCTGCAATCTGCCATCCAGAAGCGGGGCAGCTGATTTTTGTTTGCCAGAGAAAAATTCCGTGGATTGTTTTTGGGGGCATATTGCTGGGAGTGGCCGGCTGGCTCCTTAAAATGCTCGATACGCATGATGGTTCCCAGGCCCAAGGTGTCACCACTACCAAGTCGGCCTGCGGTTTTAGTATCAAGTTCATCCTGCAATTTGCCATCCAGAAGAGGGGCAGTTGAGTTTTGTTGGCCAGAGAAACGGGCCGAGGTTTCTGTTTGGGGACATATGGCTGAGAGTGGCCGGGTGGCCCCTGAATATCCACGATACACAGCATGGTTCCCAGACCCAAGGTGGCACCAGTGCCAAGTCGGGCTGGTTTTATAGTACCAAGTGGCTCCTGCAAACTCCATCAAAATGTTGGCAGACGTGTTTTGTTTTCCAGGGAACAGCGCCGTTGATTTTGTTTGGGGGCCTGTGGCTGGGAGTGGCCGGCTGGCTCCTTAGAATCCACGATACGCAGCATGGTTCCCAGACCAGAGGTGGCACCAGTGCCAAGTCGGGCTGGTTTTATAGTACCAAGTGGCTCCTGCAAACTCCATCAAAATGTTGGCAGACGTGTTTTGTTTTCCAGGGAACAGCGCCGTTGATTTTGTTTGGGGGCCTGTGGCTGGGAGTGGCCGGCTGGCTCCTTAGAATCCACGATACGCAGGATGGTTCCCAGACCCAAGGTGGCACCAGTGCCAAGTCGGGCTGGTTTGATTACACCAAATGGCTCCTGCAATCTGCCATCCAGAAGTGAGGCAGCTAAGTTTTGTTTGCCAGAAAAAGGGCCGTGGTTTTTGTTGGGGGCCTGTGGCTGGGAGTAGCCGGCTGGCTCCTTAAAATCCACGATAGGCTGGATGGTTCCCAGACCAGAGGTGGCACCAGTGCCAAGTTGGGCTGGTTTGATAGTACCAAGTGGCTCCTGCAATCTGCCATCAAAAAGTTGGCAGGCGAGTTTTGTTTTTCAGGGAAAAGCGCCGTTGTTTGTATTTGGGGGCCTGTGGCTGGGAGTGGCCGGCTGGCTCCTTTGAACCCACGATACGCAGGATGGTTCCCAGACCCAAGGTGGCACCAGTGCCAAGTCGGGCTGGTTTGATACTACCAAGTGCGTCCTGCAATCTGCCATCCAGTAGCGGGGCAGCTTAATTTTGTTTGCCAGGGAAACGGGCCGTGGGTTTTGTTTGGGGGCCTATGGCTGAGAGTGGCCGGCTGGCTCCTGAAAATCCATGCTAGGCAGCATGGTTCCCAGATGCAAGGTGGCACCAGTTCCAAGTCGGGCTGGTTTGATGGTGCAAAGTGGCTCCTGCAATCTGCCATCCAGAAGCGGGGCAGCTGATTTTTGTTTGCCAGAGAAAAATTCCGTGGATTGTTTTTGGGGGCATATTGCTGGGAGTGGCCGGCTGGCTCCTTAAATTCTCGATACGCATGATGGTTCCCAGGTCCAAGGTGTCACCACTACCAAGTCGGCCTGCGGTTTTAGTATCAAGTTCATCCTGCAATTTGCCATCCAGAAGAGGGGCAGTTGAGTTTTGTTTGCCAGAGAACAGGGCCGAGGTTTCTGTTTGGGGATATATGGCTGAGAGTGGCCGGCTGGCCCCTGAATATCCACGATACACAGCATGGTTCCCAGATCCAAGGTGGCACCAGTGCCAAGTTGGGCTGGTTTGATAGTCCCAAGTGTCTCCTGCAATCTGCCATCCAGAAGCGGGGCAGCTTACTTTTGTTTGCCAGAGAAATAGGCCTAGGTTTTTGTTTGGGGGCCTGTGGCTAGGAGTGGCCGGCTGGCTCCTAAGAATCCACGATACGCAGGATGTTTCCCAGACCCAAGGTGGCACCAGTGCCAAGTCGGGCTGGTTTGATAGTCCCAAGTGGCTCCTGCAAACTGCCATCCAGAAGCGGGGCCGCTGAGTTTTGTTTGCCAGGGAAATGGGCCGTTGTTTGTGTTTGGGGGCCTGTGGCTGGGAGTGTTCGGCTGGTTCCTGAATATGTACGATACGCAGGATTGTTCCCAGACCCAAGGTGGCACCAGTGCCAAGTCGGGCTGGTTTGATGGTGCAAAGTGGCTCCTGCAATCTGCCATCCAGACGCGGGGCAGCGGATTTTTTTTTCCATGAGAAATGGTCCGTGGTTTGTTTTTGGGGGTATATGGCTGGGCCTGGCCGGCTGGCTCCTTAAAAAGCTCGATATGCAGGATGGTTCCCTGACACAAGGTGGCACCAGTGCCACAACGGGCGGTTTTCGTAGTACAAAGTGCGTCCTAAAATTTGCCATCCAGAAGAGGGGCAGTTGAGTTTTGTTTGCCAGAGAAAAGGGCCGTGGTTTGTTTTTGGGGGCATATGGCTGAGAGTGGCTGGCTGGCCCCTGAAAATCCACGATACACAGGATGGTTCCCAGATCCAAGGTGGCACCTGTGCCAAGTCGGGCTGATTTGATAGTACTAAGTAGCTCCTGCAATCTGCCATCCAGAAGCGGGGCAGCTTACTTTTGTTTGCCAGGTAAACGGGCCGAGGTTTGTGTTTGGGGGCCTATGGCTGAGAGTGACCGGCTGGCTCCTGAAAAGCTACAATAGGCAGGATGGTGACCAGACCCATGGTGGCACCAGTGCCAAGTTGGGCTGGTTTGATAGTACCAAGTGGTTCCTGCAATCTGCCATCCAGAAGCAGGGCAGCTGAGTTTTGTTTGCCAGAGAAAAGGGCCTTGGTTTGTGTTTGGGGGCATATGGCTGGGTGTGGCCAGCTGGCTCCTTAAAATGCACGATATGCAACATGGCTCCCAGACCCAAGGTGGCACCAGTGCCAAGTTGGGCTGGTTTGATAGTACCAAGTGGCTCCTGCAATCTTCCATGATCACGTGGAGAAATACTTTCTGGTTTCAGCCTCATGCTCTTTCTTCTCTCCCTCAACTTCTCTATCACCTCTCATCTGGTTCACATGCGCTGTCTTCAAGGTCCACAGGCTACTTTTCACAGAATCTTCTGGCCTGATGAAGTAAGAATGATGAATAGAACAGAGCTGGGATCTATTTTCCAGTTTGGATAAAATGCATTCTGCACACAAATCCAAGGAGAACGGGCTGCCCCGATGCCCAGAAAATCTTTCACTCCTGCTAGTGTTCTACGTCAACCGCAACTTAGTCTGAAAGAAAAGCTTTTTCTCTGAGAGCATCTGAGAGGTTTGCATGAAGCACTGATATCTGACATATGCAATTTTGAATAGGAGAGGAAAAAGAAAATGGCAAGGAGTTTTTAATTTTAGTGGTTTCAATTTTAATTTCCGTGCACTTTTTCAAAACTTGTCAGCTCAAATGCCCATCAACATCTTTTAGTCATCTGTAAGTCAGTATTCATATAAAATGTGCTTCAAATCCAAAGAATTTCAAATTTGCACTCCAAGCTTCTATGCCTAGATTTATGATTTCCTACACATATTAGATGAAAGGAAGGCCTTTTTTACTGTGGGAGTGCTGGAACACTGGAACAGGTTGCCCAGAGAAGTTGTGGGTGTCCCATCCCTGAAAGTATTCAAGGTCACCTTGGACGGGGCTTGGAGCAGCAACAAAGGAGAAGCTTGATGGTAGAGAAACAAAGTCGGACTATAGAAGAAACTCGGATTGAAGTATAGGATCAAGTTTTCTCTCAGCTCTTGGGGTAAATTCAAAGTTGTACAAAATGACATTTATCTGTGCTATTCACTACTGTAACAGAAAGTTTCATGAAAACTGTACAGAAGATAGTAAATTTTAAAAGAGATAAGAATTACAGCATAAAATCCATGGGATAGGTTACAACATGAGACACTCTCTAAGAGAAAATCTCTTTGTTTCAGCACTTCATCGGGGTAAGATTTCATGAAGTGCCAAAGAAGGCGGCAAAATATCATTCGGGACATTATTTACTGGAATTCAGCCTGGCCATTAGTAGGAACTGCCTTTGAACATATCATGTAGATATACCACACACGCTTTCCCTTCACTGAAAAATTACTGTTTACAACAAATAAGCAATTGACGATCAAAATTGATTGAAAGCATCTTAAACATGTCAAGTATTTCATTGTAGATGATCTGTGATCCAAATGCTTCTTCCACCTTCGAGAGGGACAGAAGAATTCTTCCATATCATGATGGTTTAAAATTGTATCAACCAATGTTTTCTGCTGAAAAGATATCATCTATTTTTTTCTATTTTTGGAAGAAAATATTCCTAGACATACAACAGGTGAGAACTAAGTAATTTTAAAGAAACAAATGAAATGAAAATATTCTGTAAATAGAATGAAATGAAAAGCTGTGTTTTAAATAGGAGCTAAATATTAAACAGAATTTTTGTACCAGGCATTTGAATTACTGCACCAGCTCTTTTGCCCATCAAGAGAGGCATTTAGCATTTCAGTCTTTTCCAAGGTGTTCATGATCTGCTATGCTGATCTCTGTGTGTGCCTAGGTGTGTGTGGAGGGGGGGGCATATGAAGGGGAGTGTGTATGTTTGCTTTACAATTGTTGTGGCAGATTCATGCCTCAGCTCCACATTTTGTTTTAAAAAGGTCACACCGAGTGGATATGAAGTTTACTATCAACAAGAGATCGATTCCCAAATCATCCATTTGACTCTCCCTTATAAATCATGTGCTTTGTTGCATATTTTATCAAATATACTTTCAAGCCAGATGGAGGAAGGAGGATGTGGGAATCCCTCCACCATCTTGCAACTTTTATGTAAGTAGGTTTTCAAGAAAATCATCATTTCTCTTTTAAATATGTCTGGAACAGGCATGATGGTAGTGTCAACCTGTTGGAGTTTTTGTTGCTGGAAGAAGTTGTACAAAAGGATTGGTTTTTACATTGACCAGTTACTGAATCAAGCGCAGGAATACATTGGAAATTTAGCTGGGGGTTCCTTTTCCCAGCAGACTACTTCTAGAACGAGCTTGTACACTGAAGCTGACTCTTTTGCTCTCTTTTTGTTTCTTTCCTATTTTCTTGGCTTCTTTGCCACTATCTAGACAATTTTGGAACTTTGTTCCCAACTAAAATGGTTTCAATAGTCTGATTGTGATCATACATTTTTACAAGGAATTTTTAAAATCTTTCCTCGAGTCCAGAAAGTCAAGGACTTAGATCTTTTTCTTCCCTTATCAATATTGCCATGAAATTGATAAATAAAGACCAACTCTTTATTTTTGTTTTTAACCCACGTAGATAATTCCCATCCATTAATCCATTTTGTGGACCAATAGCTGCCATTCTGATGGAAGCTGTCACTTCTTAACAATAGGCATTCTGTGACTATGTTGACTGCACTTTGGGTGAAGATCCTAACTGGTCTTAGATATACATAGGGAGAAATTTGCTCAGCCAGTGTCAGTCTTAAGCATGCGTATCAGAAGATCTTTCTAGAGCTGGGAATTTTCCCATGAAAGGGATTCAGTTAGGGAAGAGACACTTGTGCCAGAGTTTTACATTCTTCTTGAACACTGCTTAAGGAACTTAGATGCCATGTCCATTTGGATCTCTGTCTGCACAGAACTTTGTCATGCCAGCGCTTTGAAATGCATCTTGAAGAGAATTCACTAGCACAGAATGAAAGAGAGTGGAAGGGGTTGGTGGGGCTAACCAGGCCCAACCCCCCTGCCTAAACCAGGATACCTAGAGCCTCTTGCCCAGGATTCTATCTGGGTGTACTTTTAATGTCTTCAAAGATCCAGGCTCCACAATCTTTCTGGGCAGTCTGTGCCGTGGTTCAGTCACCCTGACAGTAAAGAAACATTTACTGATGTTCAAAGGCAATCTCCTGTATTTCAGTGTGTGCCCACTGCCTCTTGTCTTTTCCCTCAGCATCACTGAAAAGACACTGATTCCCTCCCCTTTGCACTATTGCTTCCATATGTATGTGTGATGCCATGTAGAGGTATGTCAAAAACCTCCCTGAAGCCCAGGCAGATAATATTCCCTTCATCTACCAGTCAAGTTGATTCATCAGAGGAGTTTAAAGTGATGTTCAGCATGAAATTCCCCTGAAAAATCATGCTAACTACATTATTTGGTCATCTGTCATGTGCCTGGCAAGGATTTCCAGGAAGAGCTGCTTCATCAACTTCCTGGGGATAAAAAAGAGGCTGGCTGGTTTGTACTATGGCGAGTCCTCTTAATTGCCTTTTTTGAAGATGGGTGTCATTTGCTAACATCCACCCTTTAGCTCCTCTTCTCATCTACACCTCGGCAAAAAGCTTTTCCACTATGTCTGGCTAGGAAAAACTGTGCCAGCACAGAAAACATCTCCCATCGTGTTCTAGAAGTTGCACGGATGTCTGCCAAGTGTTTGGCAGGAAGAAAAGAAAAGTTGTCCAAAACAGCTTCCAATCGAATGTTCCTGTGATTGGAAAAGTCAGGAGAGTGCAAAGGTACTGTTTTCTATCAGTTGGCAAGGTGCGCACACAATCCCAGTGTTGTACAGCTTGCTTCTTCACCTTCCCGAAGCTGCCGCTCTCGCCGGCTGCCGGAGCCCAAGAAGCGGCTTCTTCGCGCAAAGACGATTGTGCCGCTCACAGTGCTCTCCTTAGCGCGGCTTCTGCCGAAAGACGCCCGGCAGCGGCTCTTACCTCCGGAGAGCATCCTACCTTCGTCTTTCGCGTCTTTTGTAGTCTACATCTTAGCAAAACGCTTCTCCACTATGTCTGGCTAGGAAAAACTGTGCCAGCACAGAAAACATCTCCCATCGTGTTCTAGAAGTTGCACGGATGTCTGCCAAGTGTTTGGCAGGAAGAAAAGAAAAGTTGTCCAAAACAGCTTCCAATCGAATGTTCCTGTGATTGGAAAAGTCAGGAGAGTGCAAAGGTACTGTTTTCTATCAGTTGGCAAGGTGCGCACACAATCCCAGTGTTGTACAGCTTGCTTCTTCACCTTCCCGAAGCTGCCGCTCTCGCCGGCTGCCGGAGCCCAAGAAGCGGCTTCTTCGCGCAAAGACGATTGTGCCGCTCACAGTGCTCTCCTTAGCGCGGCTTCTGCCGAAAGACGCCCGGCAGCGGCTCTTACCTCCGGAGAGCATCCTACCTTCGTCTTTCGCGTCTTTTGTAGTCTACATCTTAGCAAAACGCTTTTCCACTATGTCTGGCTAGGAAAAACTGTGCCAGCACAGAAAACATCTCCCATCGTGTTCTAGAAGTTGCACGGATGTCTGCCAAGTGTTTGGCAGGAAGAAAAGAAAAGTTGTCCAAAACAGCTTCCAATCGAATGTTCCTGTGATTGGAAAAGTCAGGAGAGTGCAAAGGTACTGTTTTCTATCAGTTGGCAAGGTGCGCACACAATCCCAGTGTTGTACAGCTTGCTTCTTCACCTTCCCGAAGCTGCCGCTCTCGCCGGCTGCCGGAGCCCAAGAAGCGGCTTCTTCGCGCAAAGACGATTGTGCCGCTCACAGTGCTCTCCTTAGCGCGGCTTCTGCCGAAAGACGCCCGGCAGCGGCTCTTACCTCCGGAGAGCATCCTACCTTCGTCTTTCGCGTCTTTTGTAGTCTACATCTTAGCAAAACGCTTCTCCACTATGTCTGGCTAGGAAAAACTGTGCCAGCACAGAAAACATCTCCCATCGTGTTCTAGAAGTTGCACGGATGTCTGCCAAGTGTTTGGCAGGAAGAAAAGAAAAGTTGTCCAAAACAGCTTCCAATCGAATGTTCCTGTGATTGGAAAAGTCAGGAGAGTGCAAAGGTACTGTTTTCTATCAGTTGGCAAGGTGCGCACACAATCCCAGTGTTGTACAGCTTGCTTCTTCACCTTCCCGAAGCTGCCGCTCTCGCCGGCTGCCGGAGCCCAAGAAGCGGCTTCTTCGCGCAAAGACGATTGTGCCGCTCACAGTGCTCTCCTTAGCGCGGCTTCTGCCGAAAGACGCCCGGCAGCGGCTCTTACCTCCGGAGAGCATCCTACCTTCGTCTTTCGCGTCTTATGTAGTCTACACCTCGGCAAAAAGCTTTTCCACTATGTCTGGCTAGGAAAAACTGTGCCAGCACAGAAAACATCTCCCATCGTGTTCTAGAAGTTGCACGGATGTCTGCCAAGTGTTTGGCAGGAAGAAAAGAAAAGTTGTCCAAAACAGCTTCCAATCGAATGTTCCTGTGATTGGAAAAGTCAGGAGAGTGCAAAGGTACTGTTTTCTATCAGTTGGCAAGGTGCGCACACAATCCCAGTGTTGTACAGCTTGCTTCTTCACCTTCCCGAAGCTGCCGCTCTCGCCGGCTGCCGGAGCCCAAGAAGCGGCTTCTTCGCGCAAAGACGATTGTGCCGCTCACAGTGCTCTCCTTAGCGCGGCTTCTGCCGAAAGACGCCCGGCAGCGGCTCTTACCTCCGGAGAGCATCCTACCTTCGTCTTTCGCGTCTTTTGTAGTCTACATCTTAGCAAAACGCTTTTCCACTATGTCTGGCTAGGAAAAACTGTGCCAGCACAGAAAACATCTCCCATCGTGTTCTAGAAGTTGCACGGATGTCTGCCAAGTGTTTGGCAGGAAGAAAAGAAAAGTTGTCCAAAACAGCTTCCAATCGAATGTTCCTGTGATTGGAAAAGTCAGGAGAGTGCAAAGGTACTGTTTTCTATCAGTTGGCAAGGTGCGCACACAATCCCAGTGTTGTACAGCTTGCTTCTTCACCTTCCCGAAGCTGCCGCTCTCGCCGGCTGCCGGAGCCCAAGAAGCGGCTTCTTCGCGCAAAGACGATTGTGCCGCTCACAGTGCTCTCCTTAGCGCGGCTTCTGCCGAAAGACGCCCGGCAGCGGCTCTTACCTCCTGAGAGTGGCAGCTTCGGGAAGGTTAAGAAGCAAGCTGTACAACACTGGGATTGTGTGCGCACCTTGCCAACTGATAGAAAACAGTACCTTTGCACTCTCCTGACTTTTCCAATCACATGAACATTCGATTGGAAGCTGTTTTGGACAACTTTTCTTTTCTTCCTGCCAAACACTTGGCAGACATCCGTGCAACTTCTAGAACACGATGGGAGATGTTTTCTGTGCTGGCACAGTTTTTCCTAGCCAGACATAGTGGAAAAGCGTTTTGCCGAGGTGTAGACTACAAAAGACGCGAAAGACGAAGGTAGGATGCTCTCCGGAGGTAAGAGCCGCTGCCGGGCGTCTTTCGGCAGAAGCCGCGCTAAGGAGAGCCCTGTGAGCGGCACAATCGTCTTTGCGCGAAGAAGCCGCTTCTTGGGCTCCGGCAGCCGGCGAGAGCGGCAGCTTCGGGAAGGTGAAGAAGCAAGCTGTACAACACTGGGATTGTGTGCGCACCTTGCCAACTGATAGAAAACAGTACCTTTGCACTCTCCCGACTTTTCCAATCACAGGAACATTCGATTGGAAGCTGTTTTGGACAACTTTTCTTTTCTTCCTGCCAAACACTTGGCAGACATCCGTGCAACTTCTAGAACACGATGGGAGATGTTTTCTGTGCTGGCACAGTTTTTCCTAGCCAGACATAGTGGAAAAGCTTTTTGCCGAGGTGTAGACTACATAAGACGCGAAAGACGAAGGTAGGATGCTCTCCGGAGGTAAGAGCCGCTGCCGGGCGTCTTTCGGCAGAAGCCGCGCTAAGGAGAGCACTGTGAGCGGCACAATCGTCTTTGCGCGAAGAAGCCGCTTCTTGGGCTCCGGCAGCCGGCGAGAGCGGCAGCTTCGGGAAGGTGAAGAAGCAAGCTGTACAACACTGGGATTGTGTGCGCACCTTGCCAACTGATAGAAAACAGTACCTTTGCACTCTCCTGACTTTTCCAATCACAGGAACATTCGATTGGAAGCTGTTTTGGACAACTTTTCTTTTCTTCCTGCCAAACACTTGGCAGACATCCGTGCAACTTCTAGAACACGATGGGAGATGTTTTCTGTGCTGGCACAGTTTTTCCTAGCCAGACCTAGTGGAGAAGCGTTTTGCTAAGATGTAGACTACAAAAGACGCGAAAGACGAAGGTAGGATGCTCTCCGGAGGTAAGAGCCGCTGCCGGGCGTCTTTCGGCAGAAGCCGCGCTAAGGAGAGCACTGTGAGCGGCACAATCGTCTTTGCGCGAAGAAGCCGCTTCTTGGGCTCCGGCAGCCGGCGAGAGCGGCAGCTTCGGGAAGGTGAAGAAGCAAGCTGTACAACACTGGGATTGTGTGCGCACCTTGCCAACTGATAGAAAACAGTACCTTTGCACTCTCCTGACTTTTCCAATCACAGGAACATTCGATTGGAAGCTGTTTTGGACAACTTTTCTTTTCTTCCTGCCAAACACTTGGCAGACATCCGTGCAACTTCTAGAACACGATGGGAGATGTTTTCTGTGCTGGCACAGTTTTTCCTAGCCAGACATAGTGGAAAAGCTTTTTGCCGAGGTGTAGACTACATAAGACGCGAAAGACGAAGGTAGGATGCTCTCCGGAGGTAAGAGCCGCTGCCGGGCGTCTTTCGGCAGAAGCCGCGCTAAGGAGAGCACTGTGAGCGGCACAATCGTCTTTGCGCGAAGAAGCCGCTTCTTGGGCTCCGGCAGCCGGCGAGAGCGGCAGCTTCGGGAAGGTGAAGAAGCAAGCTGTACAACACTGGGATTGTGTGCGCACCTTGCCAACTGATAGAAAACAGTACCTTTGCACTCTCCTGACTTTTCCAATCACAGGAACATTCGATTGGAAGCTGTTTTGGACAACTTTTCTTTTCTTCCTGCCAAACACTTGGCAGACATCCGTGCAACTTCTAGAACACGATGGGAGATGTTTTCTGTGCTGGCACAGTTTTTCCTAGCCAGACATAGTGGAAAAGCGTTTTGCTAAGATGTAGACTACAAAAGACGCGAAAGACGAAGGTAGGATGCTCTCCGGAGGTAAGAGCCGCTGCCGGGCGTCTTTCGGCAGAAGCCGCGCTAAGGAGAGCACTGTGAGCGGCACAATCGTCTTTGCGCGAAGAAGCCGCTTCTTGGGCTCCGGCAGCCGGCGAGAGCGGCAGCTTCGGGAAGGTGAAGAAGCAAGCTGTACAACACTGGGATTGTGTGCGCACCTTGCCAACTGATAGAAAACAGTACCTTTGCACTCTCCTGACTTTTCCAATCACATGAACATTCGATTGGAAGCTGTTTTGAACAACTTTTCTTTTCTTCCTGCCAAACACTTGGCAGACATCCGTGCAACTTCTAGAACACGATGGGAGATGTTTTCTGTGCTGGCACAGTTTTTCCTAGCCAGACATAGTGGAAAAGCGTTTTGCCGAGGTGTAGACTACAAAAGACGCGAAAGACGAAGGTAGGATGCTCTCCGGAGGTAAGAGCCGCTGCCGGGCGTCTTTCGGCAGAAGCCGCGCTAAGGAGAGCCCTGTGAGCGGCACAATCGTCTTTGCGCGAAGAAGCCGCTTCTTGGGCTCCGGCAGCCGGCGAGAGCGGCAGCTTCGGGAAGGTGAAGAAGCAAGCTGTACAACACTGGGATTGTGTGCGCACCTTGCCAACTGATAGAAAACAGTACCTTTGCACTCTCCTGACTTTTCCAATCACAGGAACATTCGATTGGAAGCTGTTTTGGACAACTTTTCTTTTCTTCCTGCCAAACACTTGGCAGACATCCGTGCAACTTCTAGAACACGATGGGAGATGTTTTCTGTGCTGGCACAGTTTTTCCTAGCCAGACATAGTGGAAAAGCTTTTTGCCGAGGTGTAGACTACATAAGACGCGAAAGACGAAGGTAGGATGCTCTCCGGAGGTAAGAGCCGCTGCCGGGCGTCTTTCGGCAGAAGCCGCGCTAAGGAGAGCACTGTGAGCGGCACAATCGTCTTTGCGCGAAGAAGCCGCTTCTTGGGCTCCGGCAGCCGGCGAGAGCGGCAGCTTCGGGAAGGTGAAGAAGCAAGCTGTACAACACTGGGATTGTGTGCGCACCTTGCCAACTGATAGAAAACAGTACCTTTGCACTCTCCTGACTTTTCCAATCACAGGAACATTCGATTGGAAGCTGTTTTGGACAACTTTTCTTTTCTTCCTGCCAAACACTTGGCAGACATCCGTGCAACTTCTAGAACACGATGGGAGATGTTTTCTGTGCTGGCACAGTTTTTCCTAGCCAGACATAGTGGAGAAGCGTTTTGCTAAGATGTAGACTACAAAAGACGCGAAAGACGAAGGTAGGATGCTCTCCGGAGGTAAGAGCCGCTGCCGGGCGTCTTTCGGCAGAAGCCGCGCTAAGGAGAGCACTGTGAGCGGCACAATCGTCTTTGCGCGAAGAAGCCGCTTCTTGGGCTCCGGCAGCCGGCGAGAGCGGCAGCTTCGGGAAGGTGAAGAAGCAAGCTGTACAACACTGGGATTGTGTGCGCACCTTGCCAACTGATAGAAAACAGTACCTTTGCACTCTCCTGACTTTTCCAATCACAGGAACATTCGATTGGAAGCTGTTTTGGACAACTTTTCTTTTCTTCCTGCCAAACACTTGGCAGACATCCGTGCAACTTCTAGAACACGATGGGAGATGTTTTCTGTGCTGGCACAGTTTTTCCTAGCCAGACATAGTGGAAAAGCTTTTTGCCGAGGTGTAGATGAGAAGAGGAGCTAAAGAGTGGATGTTAGCAAATGACACCCATCTTCAAAAAAGGCAATTAAGAGGACTCGCCATAGTACAAACCAGCCAGCCTCTTTTTTATCCCCAGGAAGTTGATGAAGCAGCTCTTCCTGGAAATCCTTGCCAGGCACATGACAGATGACCAAATAATGTAGTTAGCATGATTTTTCAGGGGAATTTCATGCTGAACATCACTTTAAACTCCTCTGATGAATCAACTTGACTGGTAGATGAAGGGAATATTATCTGCCTGGGCTTCAGGGAGGTTTTTGACATACCTCTACATGGCATCACACATACATATGGAAGCAATAGTGCAAAGGGGAGGGAATCAGTGTCTTTTCAGTGATGCTGAGGGAAAAGACAAGAGGCAGTGGGCACACACTGAAATACAGGAGATTGCCTTTGAACATCAGTAAATGTTTCTTTACTGTCAGGGTGACTGAACCACGGCACAGACTGCCCAGAAAGATTGTGGAGCCTGGATCTTTGAAGACATTAAAAGTACACCCAGATAGAATCCTGGGCAAGAGGCTCTAGGTATCCTGGTTTAGGCAGGGGGGTTGGGCCTGGTTAGCCCCACCAACCCCTTCCACTCTCTTTCATTCTGTGCTAGTGAATTCTCTTCAAGATGCATTTCAAAGCGCTGGCAT
The DNA here is from genome assembly GCF_035770615.1 of Melospiza melodia melodia. Taxonomy (NCBI): domain Eukaryota; kingdom Metazoa; phylum Chordata; class Aves; order Passeriformes; family Passerellidae; genus Melospiza; species Melospiza melodia. The sequence continues at coordinate 77,433 of NW_026948627.1, forward strand.
GACAAAGTTCTGTGCAGACAGAGATCCAAATGGACATGGCATCTAAGTTCCTTAAGCAGTGTTCAAGAAGAATGTAAAACTCTGGCACAAGTGTCTCTTCCCTAACTGAATCCCTTTCATGGGAAAATTCCCAGCTCTAGAAAGATCTTCTGATACGCATGCTTAAGACTGACACTGGCTGAGCAAATTTCTCCCTATGTATATCTAAGACCAGTTAGGATCTTCACCCAAAGTGCAGTCAACATAGTCACAGAATGCCTATTGTTAAGAAGTGACAGCTTCCATCAGAATGGCAGCTATTGGTCCACAAAATGGATTAATGGATGGGAATTATCTACGTGGGTTAAAAACAAAAATAAAGAGTTGGTCTTTATTTATCAATTTCATGGCAATATTGATAAGGGAAGAAAAAGATCTAAGTCCTTGACTTTCTGGACTCGAGGAAAGATTTTAAAAATTCCTTGTAAAAATGTATGATCACAATCAGACTATTGAAACCATTTTAGTTGGGAACAAAGTTCCAAAATTGTCTAGATAGTGGCAAAGAAGCCAAGAAAATAGGAAAGAAACAAAAAGAGAGCAAAAGAGTCAGCTTCAGTGTACAAGCTCGTTCTAGAAGTAGTCTGCTGGGAAAAGGAACCCCCAGCTAAATTTCCAATGTATTCCTGCGCTTGATTCAGTAACTGGTCAATGTAAAAACCAATCCTTTTGTACAACTTCTTCCAGCAACAAAAACTCCAACAGGTTGACACTACCATCATGCCTGTTCCAGACATATTTAAAAGAGAAATGATGATTTTCTTGAAAACCTACTTACATAAAAGTTGCAAGATGGTGGAGGGATTCCCACATCCTCCTTCCTCCATCTGGCTTGAAAGTATATTTGATAAAATATGCAACAAAGCACATGATTTATAAGGGAGAGTCAAATGGATGATTTGGGAATCGATCTCTTGTTGATAGTAAACTTCATATCCACTCGGTGTGACCTTTTTAAAACAAAATGTGGAGCTGAGGCATGAATCTGCCACAACAATTGTAAAGCAAACATACACACTCCCCTTCATATGCCCCCCCCTCCACACACACCTAGGCACACACAGAGATCAGCATAGCAGATCATGAACACCTTGGAAAAGACTGAAATGCTAAATGCCTCTCTTGATGGGCAAAAGAGCTGGTGCAGTAATTCAAATGCCTGGTACAAAAATTCTGTTTAATATTTAGCTCCTATTTAAAACACAGCTTTTCATTTCATTCTATTTACAGAATATTTTCATTTCATTTGTTTCTTTAAAATTACTTAGTTCTCACCTGTTGTATGTCTAGGAATATTTTCTTCCAAAAATAGAAAAAAATAGATGATATCTTTTCAGCAGAAAACATTGGTTGATACAATTTTAAACCATCATGATATGGAAGAATTCTTCTGTCCCTCTCGAAGGTGGAAGAAGCATTTGGATCACAGATCATCTACAATGAAATACTTGACATGTTTAAGATGCTTTCAATCAATTTTGATCGTCAATTGCTTATTTGTTGTAAACAGTAATTTTTCAGTGAAGGGAAAGTGTGTGTGGTATATCTACATGATATGTTCAAAGGCAGTTCCTACTAATGGCCAGGCTGAATTCCAGTAAATAATGTCCCGAATGATATTTTGCCGCCTTCTTTGGCACTTCATGAAATCTTACCCCGATGAAGTGCTGAAACAAAGAGATTTTCTCTTAGAGAGTGTCTCATGTTGTAACCTATCCCATGGATTTTATGCTGTAATTCTTATCTCTTTTAAAATTTACTATCTTCTGTACAGTTTTCATGAAACTTTCTGTTACAGTAGTGAATAGCACAGATAAATGTCATTTTGTACAACTTTGAATTTACCCCAAGAGCTGAGAGAAAACTTGATCCTATACTTCAATCCGAGTTTCTTCTATAGTCCGACTTTGTTTCTCTACCATCAAGCTTCTCCTTTGTTGCTGCTCCAAGCCCCGTCCAAGGTGACCTTGAATACTTTCAGGGATGGGACACCCACAACTTCTCTGGGCAACCTGTTCCAGTGTTCCAGCACTCCCACAGTAAAAAAGGCCTTCCTTTCATCTAATATGTGTAGGAAATCATAAATCTAGGCATAGAAGCTTGGAGTGCAAATTTGAAATTCTTTGGATTTGAAGCACATTTTATATGAATACTGACTTACAGATGACTAAAAGATGTTGATGGGCATTTGAGCTGACAAGTTTTGAAAAAGTGCACGGAAATTAAAATTGAAACCACTAAAATTAAAAACTCCTTGCCATTTTCTTTTTCCTCTCCTATTCAAAATTGCATATGTCAGATATCAGTGCTTCATGCAAACCTCTCAGATGCTCTCAGAGAAAAAGCTTTTCTTTCAGACTAAGTTGCGGTTGACGTAGAACACTAGCAGGAGTGAAAGATTTTCTGGGCATCGGGGCAGCCCGTTCTCCTTGGATTTGTGTGCAGAATGCATTTTATCCAAACTGGAAAATAGATCCCAGCTCTGTTCTATTCATCATTCTTACTTCATCAGGCCAGAAGATTCTGTGAAAAGTAGCCTGTGGACCTTGAAGACAGCGCATGTGAACCAGATGAGAGGTGATAGAGAAGTTGAGGGAGAGAAGAAAGAGCATGAGGCTGAAACCAGAAAGTATTTCTCCACGTGATCATGGAAGATTGCAGGAGCCACTTGGTACTATCAAACCAGCCCAACTTGGCACTGGTGCCACCTTGGGTCTGGGAGCCATGTTGCATATCGTGCATTTTAAGGAGCCAGCTGGCCACACCCAGCCATATGCCCCCAAACACAAACCAAGGCCCTTTTCTCTGGCAAACAAAACTCAGCTGCCCTGCTTCTGGATGGCAGATTGCAGGAACCACTTGGTACTATCAAACCAGCCCAACTTGGCACTGGTGCCACCATGGGTCTGGTCACCATCCTGCCTATTGTAGCTTTTCAGGAGCCAGCCGGTCACTCTCAGCCATAGGCCCCCAAACACAAACCTCGGCCCGTTTACCTGGCAAACAAAAGTAAGCTGCCCCGCTTCTGGATGGCAGATTGCAGGAGCTACTTAGTACTATCAAATCAGCCCGACTTGGCACAGGTGCCACCTTGGATCTGGGAACCATCCTGTGTATCGTGGATTTTCAGGGGCCAGCCAGCCACTCTCAGCCATATGCCCCCAAAAACAAACCACGGCCCTTTTCTCTGGCAAACAAAACTCAACTGCCCCTCTTCTGGATGGCAAATTTTAGGACGCACTTTGTACTACGAAAACCGCCCGTTGTGGCACTGGTGCCACCTTGTGTCAGGGAACCATCCTGCATATCGAGCTTTTTAAGGAGCCAGCCGGCCAGGCCCAGCCATATACCCCCAAAAACAAACCACGGACCATTTCTCATGGAAAAAAAAATCCGCTGCCCCGCGTCTGGATGGCAGATTGCAGGAGCCACTTTGCACCATCAAACCAGCCCGACTTGGCACTGGTGCCACCTTGGGTCTGGGAACAATCCTGCGTATCGTACATATTGAGGAACCAGCCGAACACTCCCAGCCAAAGGCCCCCAAACACAAACAACGGCCCATTTCCCTGGCAAACAAAATTCAGCGGCCCCGCTTCTGGATGGCAGTTTGCAGGAGCCACTTGGGACTATCAAACCAGCCCGACTTGGCACTGGTGCCACCTTGGGTCTGGGAAACATCCTGCGTATCGTGGATTCTTAGGAGCCAGCCGGCCACTCCTAGCCACAGGCCCCCAAACAAAAACCTAGGCCTATTTCTCTGGCAAACAAAAGTAAGCTGCCCCGCTTCTGGATGGCAGATTGCAGGAGACACTTGGGACTATCAAACCAGCCCAACTTGGCACTGGTGCCACCTTGGATCTGGGAACCATGCTGTGTATCGTGGATATTCAGGGGCCAGCCGGCCACTCTCAGCCATATATCCCCAAACAGAAACCTCGGCCCTGTTCTCTGGCAAACAAAACTCAACTGCCCCTCTTCTGGATGGCAAATTGCAGGATGAACTTGATACTAAAACCGCAGGCCGACTTGGTAGTGGTGACACCTTGGACCTGGGAACCATCATGCGTATCGAGCATTTTAAGGAGCCAGCCGGCCACTCCCAGCAATATGCCCCCAAAAACAATCCACGGAATTTTTCTCTGGCAAACAAAAATCAGCTGCCCCGCTTCTGGATGGCAGATTGCAGGAGCCACTTTGCACCATCAAACCAGCCCGACTTGGAACTGGTGCCACCTTGCATCTGGGAAGCATGCTGCCTAGCATGGATTTTCAGGAGCCAGCCGGCCACTCTCAGCCATAGGCCCCCAAACAAAACCCACGGCCCGTTTCCCTGGCAAACAAAATTAAGCTGCCCCGCTACTGGATGGCAGATTGCAGGACGCACTTGGTAGTATCAAACCAGCCCGACTTGGCACTGGTGCCACCTTGGGTCTGGGAACCATCCTGCGTATCGTGGGTTCAAAGGAGCCAGCCGGCCACTCCCAGCCACAGGCCCCCAAATACAAACAACGGCGCTTTTCCCTGGAAAACAAAACTCGCCTGCCAACTTTTTGATGGCAGATTGCAGGAGCCACTTGGTACTATCAAACCAGCCCAACTTGGCACTGGTGCCACCTCTGGTCTGGGAACCATGCTGCGTAACACAGATTCTAAGGCGCCAGTCGGCCACTCCCAGTCACAAGCCCCCAAACACAAACAACGGCGCTATTCTCTGGCAAACAAAACTCCACTGCCCCTCTTCTGGATGGCAAATTGCAGGACGCACTTGGTACTATAAAAACAGCCCTACTTGGCACTGGTGCCACCTTGGGTCTGGGAACCATCCTGCGTATCGTTCTTTTTAATGAGACAGCCGGCCACTCCCAGCCATATGCCCCCAAACACAACCCACGGCCCTTTTCTCTGGCAAACAAAACTCAACTGCACCGCTTCTGGATGGCAGATTGCAGGAGCCACTTGGTACTATCAAACCAGCCCGACTTGGCACTGGTGCCACCTTGGGTCTGGGAACCATCCAGCCTATCGTGGATTTTAAGGAGCCAGCCGGCTACTCCCAGCCACAGGCCCCCAACAAAAACCACGGCCCTTTTTCTGGCAAACAAAACTTAGCTGCCTCACTTCTGGATGGCAGATTGCAGGAGCCATTTGGTGTAATCAAACCAGCCCGACTTGGCACTGGTGCCACCTTGGGTCTGGGAACCATCCTGCGTATCGTGGATTCTAAGGAGCCAGCCGGCCACTCCCAGCCACAGGCCCCCAAACAAAATCAACGGCGCTGTTCCCTGGAAAACAAAACACGTCTGCCAACATTTTGATGGAGTTTGCAGGAGCCACTTGGTACTATCAAACCAGCCCGACTTGGCACTGGTGCCACCTTGGGTCTGGGAAACATCCTGCGTATCGTGGATTCTTAGGAGCCAGCCGGCCACTCCTAGCCACAGGCCCCCAGACAAAAACCTAGGCCTATTTCTCTGGCAAACAAAAGTAAGCTGCCCCGCTTCTGGATGGCAGATTGCAGGAGACACTTGGTACTATCAAACCAGCCCAACTTGGCACTGGTGCCACCTTGGATCTGGGAACCATGCTGTGTATCGTGGATATTCAGGGGCCACCCGGCCACTCTCAGCCATATGTCCCCAAACAGAAACCTCGGCCCGTTTCTCTGGCCAACAAAACTCAACTGCCCCTCTTCTGGATGGCAAATTGCAGGATGAACTTGATACTAAAACCGCAGGCCGACTTGGTAGTGGTGACACCTTGGGCCTGGGAACCATCATGCGTATCGAGCATTTTGAGGAGCCAGCCGGCCACTCCCAGCAATATGCCCCCAAAAACAATCCACGGAATTTTTCTCTGGCAAACAAAAATCAGCTGCCCCGCTTCTGGATGGCAGATTGCAGGAGCCACTTTGCACCATCAAACCAGCCCGACTTGGCACTGGTGCCACCTTGCATCTGGGAACCATGCTGCCTAGCGTGGATTTTCAGGAGCCAGCCGGCCACTCTCAGCCATAGGCCCCCATACAAAACCCACGGCCCGATTCCCTGGCAAGCAAAATTAAGCTGCCCCGCTTCTGGATGGCAGATTGCAGGACGCACTTGGTAGTATCAAACCAGCCCGACTTGGCACTGGTGCCACCTTGGGTCTGGGAACCATCCTGCGTATCGTGGGTTCAAAGGAGCCAGACGGCCACTCCCAGCCATAGGTCCCAAGTCACAAACCTCGGCCCGTTTCACTGGCAAACAAAAGTAAGCTGCCCCGCTTCTGGATGGCAGATTGCAGGAGCCACATGGTACTATCAAACCAGCCCAACTTGGCACTGGTGCCACCTCTGGTCTGGGAACCATGCTGCGTAACACAGATTCTAA
>NW_026948628.1:0-83821 GCF_035770615.1 Melospiza melodia melodia
TATTTTGGGGTGTCCCCCCCCCCACCTCACCTCTCCCAGAGCCCCCCCCGAGTGACTCCGACCCCCCCGGGGACCTCGTGGACATCGAAGGATTTGGGGACCCCCCCCCCCAAGAAGCTGAACTTCGACCAGGGTACGACCCCCCCCCCAAAAAAAAACCCAAAAAAACAAAAAACCCCAAAAAATTTGGGGGGAACTCCCCCAAAATGTGGGGGGTCCCCCTCACCCCTTCCCCTTTTTCCAGCAGCCTGAAGTCGGATCCCCCAAAGGAAACCCCCAGGACCCCCCCCAAAAAAAACCCCAAATTTCTCCCCGAACCCCCAAATTTTGGGGTTCTCCCTCCCAATTTTTGAGGTCGTCCCCAAATTTGGGACCCCCACCACGTTGTGTCCCCCAATAAAATTTTTGGGGTGTCCCCCCACCCCCCCCCCATTTGTCTCCGTGTCGTGTTTCGGGTCCTGCTCGATTTTGGGGTCCCCCCCGTCCCCAAAATTTGGGTTTTCCTCCGAATTTTTGGGGTTCTCCTCCCATTTTTTGGGGTTCTCCCCCCATTGAGTCAGGTTTGGGTTTGAGCCTTTATTGGGGTCACACCGAAGACGAGACCGGGGGAGCCCCCAAATTTTGGGGCCCTGGAGGGTTTTTGGGGGGGAATTTTGGGATTTTGGGATCGATTTTTGGGGTGTCTGGGGCTCTTTTGGGGTGCCTGAGGATGATTTTGGGGGGGTCTGGGAGTGGTTTTGGGGTTTCGGGGGCGTTTTGGGGGTGTTGAGTGGGTTTTGGGGTGTCCCTGGTGAGGTTTTTGGGGGTTCCTGGGTGGATTTTTGGGGTCTCAGGTGAATTTCGGGATGCTCTGGATGGATTTTAGGATTCCTGGATGGATTTTTGGGTGCCACAGGTGGGTTTTGGAGTTCCTGGATGAATTTTGGGGTGTCCCAGATGGATCTTAGGGTTCCCGGATGGATTTTGGGGTTCCTGGGTGGATTTTTAGGATTTTCTGGTGGGATTTTTTTGGGTTCTCTGGATGGATTTTGGGGTATCCTAGGTGGACATTTGCGATTCCTGGATGGATTTTGGGGTGCCCCGGGCGGTTTTGGGGTTCCTGGGTGGATTTTGGGGTTTTTAGGTGGATTTTTAGGATTCCTGGATGGGGTTTTTTTGGTTCCTGGAGGAATTTTGGGTTCCTGGATGAATTCTGGGGTATCCTGGGTGGATATTTGGGATTCCTGGGTGGGATTTTTGGGGTGCCCCAGTTGGGTTTTGGGGTTCCTGGGTGGATTTTTAGGATTTCTGGCTGGATTCTTTGGGTTCCCGGATGGATTTTGGGGTATCCTAGGTGGATGTTTGGGGTGTCCCAGGTGGATTTTGGGGTGGCCCGGGCAGTTTTAGGGTTCCTGGGTGAGGTTTTTTTGGGTTCCTGGATGGATTTTGGGGTGTCCCAGGTGGATTTTGGGGGTGTCCCAGGTGGATTTTGGGGTGTCCCAGGTGGGATTTCGGGGTGCCCTACAGGGGGCTGGCAGCGCTCCTGGCGGCTGTAGAGCTCGAATTGGCTCTTCCAGCGCATCATGTACGAGCTCCAGCGGTGAAACTCCAGGCGCCACTGCCGCTCCGCCTCCTCCATGGGGCCTGCGGGGCCACCCCGAAACCTCAGATGGGCACCCAAAAAAATCCCCCCCAAAAAAACCCCAAAACAACCCCAAAAAACCCCAATAAAACCCCCAATAAAACCCCAATAAAACCACCCAAAATTCCCCGGTGCAGCTGCAGCTCCGCCTCCTCCATGGGGCCCTGCAGAGCTCCAAAATCTGAGATGGGCACCCCCAAAAATGTCCCCAAATGTCCCCAATGTCCCCCCAAATGTCCCCAATGTCCCAAAGTCTTCAATGTCCCCAGTGTCCACAAATGTCCCCCAATGTCCCCGAATGTCCCCAGTGCCTCCGGTGTCCCCATCACCCCAATGTCCCCAATGTCTCAAATCCCCCCAAATGTCCCCCCAGTGTCCCCAATGTCCCCAGTGTCTCCAAAATCCCAAATCCCCCCAATGTCCCCAATGTCTCCAAAAGTTTCCAAATGTCCCCAAATCCCCCCAATGTCTCCCCAATGTCCCCAATCCTCCCAGTGTCCCCAAATGTCCCCAATGTCTCCAAAATCCCAAATCCCCCCGATGTCCCCAATATCCCCGATGTCCCCAAATCCCCTCAATGTCCACCCAATGTCCCCCCAATGTCCCCAAATGTCCCCCAATCTCCACACTGTCCCAAACCCCCTCAATATCCCCAATGTCCCTGAATGCCACCAATCCCCCAACATTCCACAATCCCCCTCAATGTCCCCAATGTCCCCCATCACCCCAATATCCCCATGTCCCCAATCCCCTCAATGCTCCCCTGGTGTCCCCAAATCGCCAATTCCCCCCAAATGTCCCCAGTGTCCCCAATGTCCCCGAATGTCCCCATGATCCCAAATTCCCCCTCCCCAATGTCCCCCAACATCTCCAATCCCCCCCCAATGTCCTCAATCACCTCAGTGTCCCTCCCCAAGGTCCCCCAAATGTCCCCAATGTCCCCAAATCCCCCCAATGTCCCCAAATGTCCCCAATGGCCCAAATCCCCCAATCCCCTCAATGTCCCCAATGTCCCCAAAGTCCCCCAAATGTCCCCAATATCCCCAATCCCCCCAATGTCCCCAATGTCCCCAAATCCTCCCAGTCCCCTCAATGTCCCCAAAATCCTCCCAAATCCCCCCAATCCCCTCAATGTCCCCAAATGTCCCCCAATGTCCCCAATCCCCTCGATGTCCCCAATGACCGCAATGTCCCCAACATCCCAAATCCCCCAAAGTCCCCAATGTCCCCAGTCCCCCCGCTGTCCCCGCTGTCCCTCACCGGTGACCGGTTGAAGCAGTTTGGGCAGGAAGCGCGTCCAGAACGCGCAGGCCTGGGCGCGCAGGCCCTGGGCCACGGCGAGCGGCCGCGCGTTGAGCCGGGCGTAGCTCTGCCCCGACGCCGTGTAGGACGGCCAGCGCCGCTCGCGCTCCGACGGCTCGTTGGGGTCACTGCCGTGGGGACGGGTCAGACGAGGGTGTCCAACTCAACCCAACCCAACTCAACCCAACTCAGGTCATCCAACTCAATTCATCACAATTCTGCTCAACCCAACTCCTCCAAACTCAACCAAACCTAGCTAAGGGCATCCAACCCAACGCAACTCAACCCAACTCAACCAAGGGTATCCAACTTAACCCAACTCAACCCAACTCAATCCAACCCACCTCAACTCAACCCAACTCAAGCAAGGGTATCCAACTCAACTCAACTCAACCCAACTCAGCTCAACTCAACCGAGGTCATCCAACTCAATTCATCAGAATTCAACTCAACCCAAGTCATTCAAACTCAATCAAACCCAACTGAGGGCATCCAACCCAACTGAACTCAATTCAACTCAACTCATCAACTCACCCAACCGCAACCAAGTGCATCTAATGCAACTCAACTCATCCCAACCCAACTAAACTCATCCAACTCAACCCAACCAAGGTCATCCAACTCAAGTCATCCAAACTCAACCCATTCCAACCTCAACCCAACCGAGTCATCCAGCCCAACTGATCACAGCTCAACCCAACCCAAGTCATCCCAACTGAGGTCATCCAACCAAACTCATCGCAACTCAATCCAACCCAACCCAACTCATCACAACTCAACTCAAGGCAACTCAACCCATCCCGACTCAACCAACCCCAGCCCCCATCCCGTGCTGTACCCGGTGCGGGCGAAGTTCCCCCAGTATCTCATGATGCGCCGGCTCAGCGCCTCCTCCTCGGCCGTGTAGTTGAGCCCGGGGTTGAGCGGCTGCCCGAACACGAACTCGATCTCGTAGCCGTGCGGCACGCCCATCCACGGCGGCCACAGCAGGTTGGACGCGCGGTGATCGAACAGGTAGGCGAAAACCGTCCCGCCGCGCTCGGCCCAGCGCTGGGCGAAGTGCATCAGCGGGCACACCACGTTGTGGTCGCCCACGATGTCGTCCAGCGCCTCGCGGTTCTTCACCGGGTTGTCCTGGTCCAGCCAGTCGGTGTACTGCAGCACCACGGCCTCGGCCGCCAGCTCGTTGGCCTGCGGCACGCCGAGCCGCACGCCGCCCAGGAACTCCTCGCGGCTGATCAGGCTCTCGTTGTCCTTGCCGAAGCCCGGCACGCCGTACACCAGGAAATAGGTGCCCTCGTCCTGCACGGCGCCCAGCAGCACCTCGGCCTCGGCGCGGCCCGGCGCGGCCAGCAGAGCCTCGGGCGTGTCGGCCAGGAACTCGCCGTCCACCACGGGCACGAAGGCGAAGCGGAAGACGCCCTGCTGGGGCAGCACGGCCGCCTCGTGCTCCACCAGCCGCGGCGGCGGCGCGGCGCGCAGGCACGACAGCAGCTCCGTCTCGTTGGTCACCGCGCCGCCCGCGCCCGCGCCGCCGCACCCCACCAGCCGGCCCAGCCGCGCCGCCCGGCGCCGGCCCTCGGCGGCGCCCACCGTGGCCCAGGGGCCGTTGGGCGAGCCGCTCTGCAGCACGGCGCGGCGGAACAGGCCCCGGCTGCCCCCCGAGAGCAGGTGCAGCCCCGCCGAGGCCGCGCCGGCGCTCTCGCCGAACAGCGTCACCGCGCCGGGGGTCGCCGGCCGAACGCCGCGATGTTGGCCTGCACCCAGCGCAGCGCCAGCCGCTGGTCCAGCAGCCCGACGTTGCCCGGCGCCTCGGGGTGACCCGGCAGGGCCAGGAAGCCCAGCGCGCCCACGCGGTAATTCATGGAGACCACCAGCACGCCCTCGGCCGCGGCGAGGAACCGCCCGTCGTAGACGTCCAGCGAGGCGGCGCCGCTGTAGAAGCCGCCGCCGTAGATCCACACCAGCACCGGCGCCGGCGTTTCGGGGCGCGGCGCCGGCGCCCAGATGTTGAGGTACAGGCAGTCCTCGCTCATCTCGCGGTTGGGGTTCCACATCTCGGAGCCGCCGAAGCCGGGGAACATGGTGTCCACGGGCTGGAAGCAGGCCGTGCGGGTGGGGAGAGGGCGTCCAGGACCCCTCCCCAGGGCCGGGCGGGGCGCGGCGGCGCGAAGCGCAGGGGGCCCACGGGGGGCTCGGCGTAGGGATGCCCAGGAAGGCGGCGGCTGAGCGAGGAGGGGCCGACGGCGACGTGGAAGCCGCGGACGGAGCCGGAGGAGGTGGAGACCAGCAGGTCCTCGGAGGGGGCGGCGGGGGAAATTGGGGAGGGGGCGAGGAGGAGGAGGAGGAGGAGGAGGAGGAGGGGGGGGCAGGGGGGCGGTGGGGGATGGGCGACCCCCCATGGCGGCGGAGGCTGCGGAGAGAGAGAGAGAAATTGGGGGGTTAACGGGGGGGCTTGGGGGGGTCGCTGAGGGGTGGGAGATGGGGAGGGGTCCCAAATTGGGTGGGAGTTGGGGAAGGGGGTGGGAGATGAGGAGGGGGTCCCAAATTGGGTGGGTGGGAGTTGGGGAGGGGGTCCGCAGTTGGGGTGGGGTCCCAAATTGGGGAGAGAGTTGGGGTGGGGTCTCCGTTTGGGGAGGGGTCCTAAATTTGGGTGGGCATTTGGGGGGGTCCCCAGTTGTGGAGGGGTCCCAAAGCGGGGGGAGAGTTGTGGAGGGGGTCCGCAGTTGGGGTGGGGTCCCAAATTGGGGAGAGAGTTTGGGGAGGGGTCTCCATTTGGGGAGGGGTCCCAAACTGGGAGGGGTTTGGGGCGGGGTCTCCATTTGGGGAGGGGTCCCAAACTGGGAGGGGTTTGGGGCGGGTCGCACATTAGGTGGGACTGGGGCGGGGGAGGTTCATTTTTGGGTGGAATTTGGGGAGGGGTCCAAATTGGGAGGGGTTTGGGGAGGTCCCACATTAGGTGGGAATTGGGAGGGGGGTCTCCATTTGGGGTGGGAGTTGGGAAGGGGGTCCTCAATTGGGGAGGGGTCCCAAATTGGGTGGGATTTCGGGGGGTCCCCAGTTGTGGAGGGGTCCCAAACTGGGGAGAGTTGGGGAGGGGTCTCCATTTGGGGGAGGGGGTCCCCAGTTGGGGTGGGAGTTGGGGAGGGGTCCCAAATTAGGATGGGAGTTGGGGAGGGGTCCTGAATTCGGGTGGGCATTTGAGGGGTCTCCATTTGGGGAGGGGTCCTAAATTCGGGTGGGATTTGGGGAGGGTCCCACATTAGGTGGGACTGAGGGGGGAGGTTCATTTTTGGGTGGAATTTGGGGAGGGGTCTCCATTTGGGGAGGGGTCCCAAACTGGGGTGGGATTTGAGGAGGGGGGCTCATTTGGGGGGTAGGGGGGATTTGGGGGGGGTCTGGGGGTTCCCCGTGGGTGGGGAGGGGTCCCCAATTTGGGGGAGGGGTCTCCATTTATGGGTGGGATTTTGGGGGCTCCCAATTTGGGGAGGGGGTCTCCTATTGGGTGGGATTTGGGGGAGGGGTCCCCATTTTATGGGGGTCCCCATTTGTGGGGGGGGGGGGTCTCTATTTGGGGCAGGGGTCTCCATTTGGGGTAGGGGTCCCCAATTTCTTTACCCCCTCCCCAACCTCATCGTGACCCCCCCCCATTCCATTTTTGGGGGGCTCGAGACCCCTCCCCAATTTATCCCAGTTGATCCCAGGTTGATCCCAGTGCCCTCCCACCCCATAGAGACCCCTCCCCAATTTATCCCAGTTTATCCCAGTGCCTTTTCCCACCCAGAGACCCCTCCTCAATTTATCCCAGTTGATCCCAGTTTATCCCAGTGCCCCTCCAACCTCATAGAGACCCCTCCCCAATTTATCCCAATTTATCCCAGTACCTCCCAGTGCCCCCCTGCCCACCCAGAGACCCCGTCCCCAATTTATCCCAGTTGATCCCAGTTGATCCAGTCCCCTCCAACCCCATAGAGACCCCTCCCCAATTTATCCCAGTTGATCCCAATGCCCTCCCACCCCATAGAGACCCCTCCCAATTTATCCCAATTTATCCCAGTTGATCCCAGTGCCCCTCCCCACCCCAGAGACCCCTCCCCAATTTATCCCAGTCGATCCCAGTTGATCCCAGTCCCCTCCCACCCCATAGAGACCCCTCCCCAATTTATCCCATTTATCCCAGTCTATCCCAGTGCCCCTCCAACCTCATAGAGACCCCTCCCCAATTTATCCCAATTTATCCCAGTCTATCCCAGTGCCCCTCCCCACCCCAGGGACCCCTCCCCCCCTGCCCCCGCCCCTCCCCCCCCTTGGGCAGGTGCTGGGTCCCAAAATAGAAACAAAAATCCCGAACGGAAATGGGGGAGGGGCGGGGGGGGGGGGAGGGGAGGGGGGGCACGGGGGGGACCCCGACCCTGCACAGCCATGGGGACCCCTCCCCAAATCCCATATAGAGACCCTTCCCCAAATCAATCCCCTATAGGGACCCCTCCCTAAATAAACCCCCTATAGAGACCCCTCCCCAAAATCCCATATAGGGACCCCCTCCCAAATAAATCCCATATAGAGACCCCGCCCCAAATAAACCCCTATAGAGACCCCTCCCTAAATAAACCCCCTATAGAGACCCCTCCCCAAAATCCCATATAGGGACCCCTCCCCAAATCCCCCATAGGGACCCCTCCCCAAATCAATCCCCCATAGAGACCCCTCCCCAAATAAATCCCATATAGGGACCCCTCCCCAAATAAACCCCCATAGAGACCCCTCCCCAAAATCCCATATAGGGACCCCTCCCCAAATCCCCCATAGATCCGTAGGGACCCCTCCCCAAATTCCCTATGGCGACCCCTCCCCCCACCCAGCCCGCCCCAAAATGGTACCCGGGGTGGGGGAGGGGAGGGAGGGGCGATGTGGGGAGGGGTCTCAGGTGGGGGGGGGAGGGGCAATGGGGGAGGGGCAATGGGGGGGGGGGGGGGGTCCCAAGGGTGGGGGAAGGGCGATGTGGGGGGGGGGGGTGAGGGGGGTCGACAGGTGTGGGGGGGAGGGGCAATGGGGGGGGGGGGAGGGATGGGGGGGGGGTGTCTCGGTGGGGGAGGGGCCATTATGGGGTGGGGGGGGGGTCCCGAGGGTGGGGGAGGGGCGATGGTGTGGGGGGGGGGGGTCTCAGGTGTGTGTTGGGGGGGGTGGGGGAGGGGCGGTGTTGGGGCCTCGTCGGATGGAGCGAGATCGTTCAGAGGGGGGGGGGGGGGGGGATGATGGGGAGGGGTCGCGTGGGTGGGGGATGGGTGGGTGGGTGGGGGGTGTCGCGGGTGGGTGGGGGGGGTGGGGGGAGGGGCGGCACCGACCCCCTCGCGCTCCTCGCGTTCTCTCCGGCCTCGCTCCGGCTCCGGCGTCTGGAAAATACCGGGGGGGGGGGGGGGGGAGGGGGGGGGGGGAGGGGCGGCCTTAAATTGGGGGGGGGGGGGGGGGGGGGCGGGGAGGAGGAGGGGGGAGGGGCCAAAGGAGCCGCCCCTCCCCCACCCCCTCTGCGGCAGCGCCGCCCCTCCCCCCACCCCGGGCAGGGAAAAAAGGGGGGGGGGGGGGGGGGGGGAGGATGAGGAGGATGCGCTGCCCAACCCCCACCCCGGGGGGGGGATTTTGGGGGGGATTTTGGGGGTTTTGGTGAAACTCGGGAGGATTTTTTTTGGGGGGGGGATTTTTTAAGGAGATTTTTGGGGGGAATTGGGGGGGCTTTGAGAGGATTTTGGGGGGGAATTCGGGAATTTTTGGGGGAATTTTGGGGGGATTTGGGAATATTTGGGGGAATTTTGGGGGGGGGGGCTTTGAGAGGATTTTGGGGGGAATTTTTGGGGGAATTTTTGGGGGGATTTGAAAGGATTTGGGGAGGGATTTTGGGGATTTTGGTGAAAACTCGGGAGGATTTTTGGGGGGATTTTTAAGGGGATTTTGGGGGTTTTTGGGTGAATTTTGGGGGGGCTTTGAGAGGATTTTGGGGGGATTTGGGAATTTTTGGGGTAATTTGGGGGGCATTTGAGAGGATTTAGGGGGGGATTTTGGTGAAGCTCGGGAGGATTTTTGGGGGGGGGATTTTGAAGGAGATTTTGGGGTGAATTTTGGGGGGATTTTTGGGATGATTATGGGGGGAATTTGGGGCATTTTGTGGGGGGGGGGATTTGAGAGGATTTCGGGGGAATTTTGGGGAGATTTTGAGGGATTTAGGGGGGAACCTGGGGTATTTGGGGGATTTGAGGGGATTCGGAGAATTTTGGGGGATTTGGGGGGAATTTTAAAGAATCTGAGTGAAATTGGGGAATTTTGGGGGAATTTTGGGGGAATTTTAGGGGAATTTTGGGGGAATTTTTAGGGGAATTTTTGGGGCAGTTTTGGGGGAATTTTAGGGGAATTGGGGGGGGATTTTAGGGGAATTTTGGGGGGATTTTGGGGCAGTTTTGGGGAATTTTGGGGGGATTCTCCCCCTCACACCTGCCCTCCCCAGGTGTGTCCGTCTGTCCCCAGGTGTGTCCCCTCCCCCCCCCCCAGGTGTCCCTCTCGTGTCGCGGTTCCCGCCGCTGACGTGTCCGCACGTCTGTCCCAGGCGTGTCCGTCTGTCCCCAGGTGTGCCCAGGTGTGGCCCCGCCCCCTTCCCTGCTCCCGCCGGCCAAGGGGTCGCGCGCCCCTCCCCCCCATTGGCTGGCGAGGGCGGGGCCCGGCGGTGACGTCACGGGGGAAACCCCCGGGGATAAACTGGGACAGACTGGGAGGGCACTGGGACATACTGGGATGTACCGGGAGATGATAGTGGGAGGCACTGGGATGGACTGGGACAGACTGGGGACAGTTCTGGATGGACTGGGATAAACTGGGAGGGACTGAGAGGGTACTGGGATGGACTGGGATAACCTGGGATGGACTGGGATAAACTGGGACAGACTGGGGACAGGACTGGGATGGACTGGGATGGACTGGGATAACCTGGGATGGACTGGGATAACCTGGGATGGACTGGGATAAACTGGGACAGACTGGGAGGGCACTGGGATGGACTGGGAGGAACTGGGATGGACTGGGATAAACTGGGATGGACTGGGACATACTGGGGACAGGACTGGGACGGACTGGACGTACTGGGACACGCTGACTTTACGGATCTCGGTGCCACCTCCCTGTCCCCATCCCCCGTGTCCCTGGTGGCCGCCAGGACATCTCTGTGTCCCCTCTGATCTCGGTGACATCGCTGTGCCCCCCCCAGCCCGCTGACCGCAGTGTCCCTGCCTGTCCCCCAGCCCTGCGTCCCCACGGACCTCGGTGCCACCCCAATGTCCCCATCAGTCCTGGTGCCACCCCAATGTCCCCACCCCAATGTCACCACGGATCTCGGTGCCACCCCCAATGTCCCCATCAATCCTGGTGCCACCCCAATGTCCCCACCCCAATGTCGCCACCCCCAATGTCCCCATCCCCGTGTCCCCACTGATCTTGGTGCCACCCCAATGTCCCCGTGGACCTCGGTGCCACCTCCCTGTCCCCACCAATCCCGATGTCCCCTCCTGCCCCCCGTCCCCATGTGCCCCGTGGACCTCGGTGCCACCCCAATGTCCCCATCCCCAATGTCCCCATCTCCGTATCCCCATGGGATCTCGGTGCCACCCCAATGTCCCCACTGATCTTGGTGCCACCCCAATGTCCCGTCCCTGTCCCCAGCCCAGCGTCCCCACTGATCTCGGTGCCACCCCAGTGTCCCCATCAATCCTGGTGCCACCTCCATGTCCCCATTCCCATGTTCCCATGGATCTCGGTGCCACCTCAATGTCCCCACCCCAATGTCCCCCACCCCAATGTCCCCACCCCAATGTCCCCACCCCAATGTCGCCATGGATCTCAGTGCCACCCCAATGTCCCCACCCCAATGTCCCCACCCCAATGTCCCCACTGATCTCGGTGCCACCCCCAGTGTCCCCATCAATCCTGGTGCCACCTCCATGTCCCCATCCCCATGTTCCCACTGATCTCGGTGCCACCTCCATGTCCCCCATCTCAATGTCCCCACCCCAGTGTCCCCACTGGTCTTGGTGCCACCCCAATGTCCCCACCCCAATGTCCCCGTGGATCTCAATGCCACCCCAATGTCCCCATCTCCATGTCCCCACCAATCCCGATGTCCCCACGGATCTCGGTGCCACCTTCATGTCCTCACAGATCTTGGTGCCACCCCAATGTCCCCATCCCAATGTCCCCATGGACCTCGGTGCCACCTCAATGTCCCCATTCCCATGTCCCCACTGATCTCGGTGCCACCCCCAGTGTCCCCATCAATCCTGGTGCCACCTCCATGTCCCCATTCCCATGTTCCCATGGATCTTGGTGCCACCCCAATGTCCCCACCCCCAATGTCCCCGTGGATCTCAATGCCACCCCAATGTCCCCATCCCCATGTTCCCACTGATCTTGGTGCCACCTCCATGTCCCCATCCTCATGTTCCCACTGATCTCGGTGCCACCTCCATGTCCCCATCTCAATGTCCCCATTCCCATGTCCCCACTGATCTCGGTGCCACCCCAATGTCCCCATTCCCATGTTCCCACAGATCTCGGTGCCATCTCAATGTCCCCACCCCAATGTCCCCACAGATCTCGGTGCCACCCCAGTGTCCCCTCCCTGTCCCCCCCTCTGTCCCCGCGCGGTGACACCGCCGCTGGAGGAAGCTCCGATCGGGGCGCGGCCGCCGCATTCTCCGGCTCTGTGTCACCGCCTGTGCCACCCGTGCGTGTCACCCGGGCGTGCCACCCCCCACCCACCCACCCACCCACCCGCGTGGGGACAAAGGTCCGGGGCCACCCCCCGCCCGTCCCCCTCCCCAGCCCAGATATTGTCACTGTCACCGCCGGCGCCGGCCCCACTTGGGGACGGGACGTGGCCGCGGCCATGGGGGGGACGCGAGGGACGGTGCTGGTGGCCCTGAGCTGCGCCATCGCAGGTGAGGGGACACGGGGACAGAGGGACAGGGGGACAGGGGGACGGTCCTGGCGGTGGTCACCTGGTGGCCATCACAGGTGAGGATGGACAGGGGACACGGGGACAGAGGGACAGCAGGAGGGACATTGGGACGGTCCTGGTGATGGTCACCTGGTGGTGGTCACCTGGCGATGGTCACCTGGTGGTTCCTCACTTGTGCCACCACAGGTGAGGGGACACAGGGACAGCGGGAGGGACATTGGGACGGTCCTGGTGGTGGTCACCTGGTGGCCATCACAGGTGAGGATGGACAGGGGGACACGGGGACAGAGGGACATCGGGAGGGGACGGGGGGACACGAGGGGCAGTGCTGGTGGCCCTGAGCTGCGCCGTCGCAGGTGAGCAGGGGACACGGGGACAGAGGGACAGGGGGACGGTCCTGGCGGTGGTCACCTGGTGGCCATCACAGGTGAGGATGGACAGGGGGACACGGGGACATCGGGACAGGGGGACGGTCCTGCTGGTGGTCACCTGGTGGTGCTCACCTGGTGGTGGTCACCTGGTGGGTTCCTCACCTGTGCCACCACAGGTGAGGGGACACGGGGACAGCGGGACAGTGGGAGGGACATTGGGACAGTCCTGGTGGTGGTCACCTGGTGGTTCCTCACTTGCGCCATCACAGGTGAGGGGACAGGGGGACATCAGGAGGGGGACAGGGGGACACGAGGGACGTTGGGAGGGGACACGAGGGGGCGGTGCTGGTGGCCCTGAGCTGCGCCATCACAGGTGAGCAGGGACAGGGGGACACCACAGGTGAGGATGGACGGAGGGACACAGGGACATCAGGGAAGGGACATCGGGGAGGGGACATTGGGAGGCTCCTGGTGGCCCTGACCTGGTGGTGGTCACCTGGTGAGGATGGACAGGGGGGACATCGGGAGTGGACAGGGGGACATTGGGACGGGACATTGGGACAGTCCTGGTGGCCCTGACCTGTGAGGACGGACAGGGGGACGAGGGGGACATCGGGAAGGGACATTGGGACGGTCCCGGGGGTGCTCACCTGGTGGTGCTCACCTGGTGGTGCTCACCTGCGCCATCACAGGTGAGGACGGACAGGGGGGACACTGGGGAGGAAGAGGAGGAGGAGGATGGTGAGGACGGGGGGATGAAGGTCTTGGACGGAGAGGGTGAGGAGGAGGAGGGTGAAGAAAAGGAGACGAAGAAGATGAAGAAGAGGATAAAGAGGGTGAAGAAGAGGAGGAAGGAGGAGGAAGATGAAGAAGAGGATGAAGAAGAGGAGGAGGAATCGGGGTGGGAGAAGCTTGAAAGGTTCAGATCTGAAGGTCTTGGAGGAGGAAGAGGAGGATGAAGAAGAGGAGGAGGAGGTTGGTAGGGACAGGTTGGGTGGACAGGGGGATGAGGATGAAGAGGAGGAGGGTGAGGAGGAGGAGGGTCAAGAAAAGGAGGATGAAGAAGAGGAGGATGAAGAGGGTAAAGAAGAGGAGGGAGAGGATGAAGATGAGGAGGAGGATGAAGAAAAGGGAGATGAAGAAGAAGAGGATGAGGAAGAGGAGGAGGAATCGGGGTGGGAGAGGTTTGAGGGGTTCAGATCTGAAGGGCTTGGAGGAGGAGGAGGAGGGGGAAGAAGAGGAGGGGGATGATGAAGAGCAGGAGGAACTGGGGAGGTTTGAGGGGCTCAGATCTGAAGGTCGTGGAGGAGGAAGAGGAGGGTGAGGAGGAAGGTGGAGGCAGCGAGGTGAGGTTGGGCTGGTCAGTGCCGAGGGCGGGATGAAGGTCAGGGAGGAAGAGGAGGATGAAGGGGGGGTGGTGAAGGTGAGGAGGAAGGTGAAGAAGAGGGAGGGGATGAAGGACACCAACAGGAGATGAAGGCCTTGGAGGAGGAGGAGGAAGGTGAGGATGATGGAGAAGGTTGGAAGCGGAGAAGAAACCTTGGATGAAGGTCTTGGAGGAGGAGGAGGAGGAGGAGGGTGAAGGTGAGGAAGGTGGAGGAGATGGGGGGACGTTGGGTGGGTCAAAGGGAGGAGGATGAGGAGGAGGAGGAGGATGAGGAAGGTCGGGGTCTCCTCCTCCCTGGGAGGGTTTTGGGGTCTCTGCTCACCCTGGACCTTCTCCTGCAGCCGCCCTGGTGGGGACAACCAGAGCCCAGGGGAGCTCCAGGGAGCTCCTGGACAGCAGTGAGACCACCACGACCTCCTCAGAGACCACCACGGACATCAATGGGACCACCACGACCTCCTCGGAGACCACCATGGACATCAATGGGACCACCACGGACCTCCTCGGAGACCACCATGGACATCAGTGGACCACCACGACCTCCTCAGAGACCACCACGGACATCAATGGGACCACCACGACCTCCCCAAGGACCTCCACAGCCCCCACAGGGACCTCCAGGGAACCCATGGTCACCACAGGGACCCTCCACGACCACCCCAGTGACCACCGTGATCTCAGTGACCTCCACGACCACCCCTAAGACCACCTCAACCAGCTCGGGGACTTCTCCAACGTCCTCAGAGACCTCCACAACCCCAGTGGCCACCCTGAGCACTCCAGTGACCACCACGACCAGCACAGAGACCCCCACGACCTTCTCAGGGTCCACCACGACCACCCCAGGGACCACCACGACCTCAGTGACCACACCAGAGACCATCTCGACCACCACAGGGACCTCCCCGACCACATCAGGGCCCACCCCAAGCACCTCAGAGACCTCCACGGCCACCACAGGGACCGTGAGCACCACCCCCGGAGACTTCCACGACCATCGCAGAGCCAACCACAACCACCACGGGGAGCTCCACGACCACCCCAGGGAGCTCCACGACCATCACAGGGACCGTCCCAAGCACCACGACCACCTCAGGGACCACCGCGACCACTCCAGAAGCCACTCCACCCACCACAGGGACCTCCCTGAGCACCTCAGGTGCTGCCACAACCCCTCCTGAGACCACCCCAGCCACCACAGTGACCACCACGACCACACAGAGATGCCCACGATCTCCTCAGGGTCCACCACGACCACCTCAGGAACCACCCTGCCACCTCAGAGACCTCCATGACCTCAGTGACGTCCACAACCTCCTCAGGCTCCACCTCAACCACCCCAGGGACCTCCACAACCTCAGTGTCCACCACGATGACATCAGCGTCCACACGACCACCCCAGGCACTTCCACGACCTTCCCAGAGGCCACCACGACCTCAGGGACCACCCCAACCATCTCAGGGTCTTCCACGACCACCTCAGGGACCACCACGATCATCCCAGGGACCTCCACAACCTCCTCGGGGACCTCCACAACTTCAGGGACCACCACGACCACACCAGAGACCTCCACAACCACGTCAGGGACCTCCACAACCAGCCCAGCAACCACCACGACCACCTCAGAGCCCACCAGGACCTCAGTGATGTCCACCACCTTCTCGGGCTCCACCACGACCACCCCCATGGTCCACCTCGACCACATCAGGAACCAACACCACGAGCACCTCGGAGTCCACCACAGGCACACCGGTGACCACCACGACCTCCTCAGGGTCCTCCACCACCTCAGAGACCTCCACGACCACCTCAGGGACCACCACCACCTCCTCAGGGACACCCACAACCTCAGGGAGCACCCCGACCATCCCTGGGACCTCCATGACCACCCCCAGGGAGCGCCCCCGAGCACCACGACCGTCACAGAGGTGACACCAACCTCCTCAGAGACCTCCACAGCCGCCCCAGAGACCCCACGACCACCCCAGGGACCATCCCAACCATCTCAGTGTCCTCCGTGACCTCCTCGGGCTCCACTGTGACCACGTCTGGACCTCAACGACCTCAGGGACCACCACGGCCACCCCTGAGACCACCCCAACCTCCTCAGGGACCTCCACCACCGCCTCAGAGTCCATCACGACCTCCTCAGGGACCTCCACGACCACCACAGAGACCTCCACCACCCCAGTGACCACCACGACCTCCTCAGGCTCCACCACGGCCATCCCAGGGACCTCCACAGCACCTTGGGGTCCTCCACAACTTCAGGGACCACCACGACCATTCCTACAACCACCCCAAGCAACCTCATGGACCTCCCCCACAACCACCGCAGGGACCTCCACGACGTCCTCTGGACCACCATGACCACCCCAGTGTCCTCCACAACCACCTCAGGCGCCACCACGATGCCATCGGTGTCCACCACAACCACCCCAGAAACCTCCAGGACCTCCTCAGGCTCCACCACGACCACATCTGGGACCTCAACGACCTCATGGAGCACCACAGCCACATTGGAGACCACCTCAACCACCACAGGGACCTCCACCACCATCCCAGGGACCACCACGACCTCCTCGGGCTCCACCGCGGCCACCCCAGGGACCTCCACAACCACCTTGGAGACCACCTCAACCATCTCAGGGTCTTCCACGACCACGTCAGGGACCTCCACAGCCTCACCAGTGACCACCCTGCCCACCTCAGAGCCCACCACGACCCCAGTGACGTCCACCACCTCCTCGGGCTCCACCACGGCCACCCCAGGGACCTCCACGACCCCCCCAGTGACTTCCACAACCTCATGGACCACCCTGACCACCCCCGAGACCACCCCGAGCACCCCAGGGCCCTCCATGACCTCCTCAGGGGCACCCACAACCTCAGGGACCACCCCAATCATCCCTGGGACCTCCATGACCACCCCAGAGAGCGCCCCGAGCACCACAGTGACCACCACGACCATCACAGAGGTGACACCAACTCCTCAGAGACCTCCACAGCCGCCCCAGGGACCACCACGACCAACACAGGGTCCACCACGACCACCCCAGGCACTTCCACGACCTCAGAGATCTCCACGACCACCACAGGGACCACCCCGACCATCTCAGGGTCTTCAACAGCCACCTCATGGACCTCCACAACCACCTCAGGGACCACCACCACCTCCTCAGGCTCCACCGTGACCACGTCTGGGACCTCAACGACCTCAGGGACCACCACAGCCACCCCTGAGACCACCCCAACCGCCCCAGGGACCTCCACGACCACCTTGGAGACCACCACGACCCCAGTGACGTCCACCACCTCCTCAGGCTCCACCACGATGCCATCAGTGTCCACCACAATCACCCCAGAAACCTCCAGGACCACCTCAGGGACCACCGCGACCACCCCAGTGACTTCCAGAACCTCATGGACCACCCTGACCACCCCCGAGACCACCCCGAGCACCCCAGGGAGCTCCACGACCCCCGCAGGGAGCAGCCCAAGCACCCCATGGTCCACCTCGACCACATCAGGAACCGCCACGAGCACCTCGGAGTCCACCACAGGCACACCGGTGACCACCAGAACCTCCTCAGGGACACCCACAACCTCAGGAACCACCCCGACCATCCCTGGGACCTCCACCACCACCTCAGAGACCTCCATGACCTCAGTGACGTCCGCCACCCCCTCAGGCTCCACCACGACCACCCCAGTGACCGCCACGACCACCCCTAAGCCCACCACGACCTTGGGGACCACCACGACCACAGCAGAGACCACCACGAGCACCTCAGGGACCTCCACAACCTCATCAAGGTCCACCACAACCACATCCGGGACCTCAACGACCTCATGGACCACCATGGCCACCCCTGAGACCACCCCAACCACCAGAGGGACCTCCACCACCACCTTGGAGACCACCTCAACCACCTCAGGGTCTACCACGACCTCAGGGACCACCCCAACCACCCCATGGACCTCCACGACTTCCTCAGCGTCCACCATGACCACCTCAGGGACCACCCCGACCGTCCCAGAGACCACCACGACCACACCCGTGACCACCACAACCTCCCCAGAGACCCCCACCTCCTCAGGGACCACCACAACCACCACAGGGACCTCCACAACCACCTTGGAGACCTCCACAACCACCTCAGGGTCTTCCATGACCACCCCAGAGACCTCCACAGCCTCACCAGTGACCACCCTGCCCACCTCAGAGCCCACCATGACCTCAGTGACCACCACGACCACCCCAGGGACCTCAACAACCTCATGGACCACCACGACCACCCCTGAGACCGCCCCAACCACCCCAGGGACCTCCACCACCGCCTCAGTGACTTCCACAACCTCATGGACCACCATGACCACCACAGTGCCCACCACGACCGTGCCAGGGACCACCACGACCCCAGGGAGCTCCACAAGCACCCCAGAGACCCCCACGGCCACCCCAGGAACCACCACGACCACCCCGGTGACCACCAGGACAACCTCAGGGTCCTCCACGACCTCAGGGTCCTCCACGACCACCCCAGGGACCACCCCGACCATCACTGGGACCTCCATGACCACCCCAGAGAGCGCCCCGAGCACCACGACCGTCACAGAGGTGACACCAACCTCCTCAGAGACCTCCACAGCCGCCCCAGGGACCACCACGATGACATCAGTGTCCACCACGACCACCCCAGGCACTTCCACGACCTTCCCAGAGACCACCACGACCTCAGGGACCACCCCAACCATCTCAGGGTCTTCCACGAGCACCCCAGGGACCACCACGATCATCCCAGGGACCTCCACAACCTCCTCGGGGACCTCCACAACTTCAGGGACCACCACGACCACACCAGAGACCTCCACAACCGCGTCAGGGACCTCCACAACCAGCCCAGCGACCACCACGACCACCTCAGAGCCCACCAGGACCTCAGTGATGTCCACCACCTTCTCGGGCTCCACCTCAACCACATCAGGGACCTCCCCAACCTCCTCAGGCTCCACCACGACCACCCCAGGGACCACAATGACCTCAGGGACCTCCACGACCACCCCAGAGACGCCCACAACCATCTCAGGGACCTCCACGGCCTCCTCAAGCTCCACCACGATGCCATCGGGGTCCACCACAACCACCCCAGAAACCTCCAGGACCTCCTCAGGCTCCACCGTGACCACATCTGGGACCTCCACGACCTCATGGAGCACCACAGAGCCCACCACGACCCCAGTGACGTCCACCACCTCCTCGGGCTCCACCACGACCACCCCAGGGAGCTCCACGACCCCCCCAGTGACTTCCACAACCTCATGGACCACCCTGACCACCCCCGAGACCACCCCGAGCACCCCAGGGACCTCCACCACCTCCTCAGAGTCCACCACAAGCACCCCAGAGACACCCACGGCCACACCAGGGACCACCACGACCACCACAGGGACCTCCACAACCATGCCAGGGACCACCACCACCTCATGGACCACCATGACCACCCCAGGGACCACCACCGCCTCCTCAGGCTCCACCGCGACCACTCTGGTGACCACCAGGACAACCTCAGGGTCCACCACGACCTCAGCGGCCTCCACGACCTTGGCAGGGACCAACCCAACCACCTCATGGACCACAACAACCTCCTCAGGGTCCTCCACGACCTCCTCAGGGTCCTCCACGACCTCAGAGATCTCCATGACCACCCCAGGGACCTCCAGCACCTCCTCAGAGTCCACCACAAGCACCTCGGGGACACCCACGGCCACACCAGGGACCACCACGACCGTCCCAGAGACCACCACGACCACACCCGTGACCACCACGACCTCCCCAGAGACCCCCACAACCTCAGGGTCCACCACAACCACCCCAGGGACCTCCACAGCCTCACCAGTGACCTCCACCACAGCCACGACCACCCCAGCGACCGCCGTGACCACCCCATGGGCCACCACGACCTCCTCAGGTTCTGCCACCACCACCACAGGGACCACCCCGACCATCTCAGGGTCTTCAACAGCCACCTCATGGACCTCCACCACCACCTCAGGGACCACCACCACCTCCTCAGGCTCCACCGTGACCACGTCTGGGACCTCCACAACCTCAGGGACCACCACGATGCCATCAGTGTCCACCACGACCACCCCAGGCACTTCCACGACCTTCCCAGAGGCCACCACGACCTCAGGGACCACCCCAACCATCTCAGGGTCTTCCACGAGCACCTCAGGGACCTCCACAATCTCAGTGTCCTCCACCACCTCCTCAGGCTCCACCGCGACCACCCCAGGGACCTCAACGACCTCAGGGACCACCACAGCCACCCCTGAGACCACCCCAACCACCCCAGGGACCTCCATGACCTCAGTGACGTCCATCACCTCCTCAGGCTCCACCACAACCACCTCAGAGACCTCCACCACCACCACAGGGAGCTCCACGACCGTGCCAGGGACCACCACGACCCCAGGGACCTCCACGGCCACCCCAGAGACCCCCACGGCCACCCCAGGAACCACCCCAACTTCCTCCACGACCACCCCGGTGACCACCACCACCGTCCCAGGGACCTCCACGGCCACCTCTGTGTCCACCACGACCTCATCAGGGACCTCCACAACTTCAGGGACCTCCATGACGACTCCTAAGGCCACCCCGACCGTCCCGGGGACCTCCACGACCTCAGGGACCACCATGGTCACCCCAGAGGCCATCATCACCTCCTCAGGGACACCCACCACCACCTCAGGGACCTCCACGACCTCAATGACCTCCACGACCTTCCCAGAGACCACCACGACTTTGGGGACCACCACGACCATGCCATGGACCACTACGACCACCCCAGGGACCACCACGACTGCAGCAGTGACCACCACCACCTCCTCAGGCTCCACCACGTCCATCTCAGGGACCACCACGACCTCCACAGGGCCGCCCACGACCGCACCTGTGAGTTCCACGACCTCCTCAGGGACCACCATGGCCACCTCATGGACCACTCCAACCTCCTCAGGGACCTCCTCAGCCACCCCAGAGACCCCCACGGCCACCCCAGGGACACCCACGACCTTGGGGACCACCACGATCACACCAGAGACCACCACAACCACCCCAGGGACCTCCACGACCTCATGGACCACCACAACCACCCCTGAGACCACCACCACCACCACCTCAGGGAGCTCCACAGCCTCACCAGTGCCCACCACCACCTCAGGATCCACCACCGCCTTCCCAGGGACCTCCACGACCTCAGTGACCACCACGGCCACCCCTAAGGCCACCACGACCTTGGGGACCACCGCGATCACACCAGTGACCACCACGACCACCTCAGGGACCTCCGCAACCATGCCAGGGACCACCATGGCCACCTTAGTGACCACCACCACCTCCTCAGGCTCCACCGCGACCACGTCAGGGACCTCAACGACCTCAGGGAGCACCACAGCCACCCCTGAGACCACCCCAACCTCCACAGGGTCCTCCACGACCGTGCCATGGACCACCATGACCTCAGGGACCTCCACAACCACACCAGGGACACCCACGGCCACCCCTGAGACCACCCCAAGCACCTCTGCGACCTCCACGACCTCGAGGACCACCACGACCCCTCCAGAGACCCCCACGACCTCCACAGGGACCTCCACGAGCTCAATGACCTCCGCGACCACCTCAGGGCCACCCACGGCCACACCGGTGACCACCACCACCGCCCCTAGGACCACCATGACCACCTCAGGCACCTCCACGACCACCCCTGAGGCCACCACAACCTCCTCTGGGCCCACCGTGACCTCCTCAGGGACCACCACCCCACCACCAGTGACCGCCACGACCTCAAGGCCCACCACAACCTCCCCATGGACCACCCCGACCACCTCAGGGACCTCCACGACCTTCCCAGAGACCACCACGACCTCATGGACCTCCACGACCACCTCAGGATCCACCCCGACCACCCCTAAGCCCACCACCACCACCTCAGGGAGCTCCACAACCTCACCAGTGCCCACCACAACCTCAGGATCCACCACCACCTTCCCAGGGACCTCCACGACCTCATGGACCACCACCACGACCACCCCAGAGACCACCACCACCTCATGGCCCATCACAACCTCCCCATGGACCACCACGAGCACCTCAGGGACCTCCACAACCTTCCCAGAGACCACCACGACCACCCATAGGACCACCACAACCTTGGGGACCACCACGACCACATCAGAGGCCACCACGACCTCCTCAGGGACCTCCACGACCTTCTCAGAGCCCACCACCACCACCTCATGGGCCACCACCACCACCCCTGAGACCACCTCAGGGAGCTCCACAACTTCTCCAGAGCCCACCACAACCTCTCCTAAGACCACCACCACCACCTCAGTGTCCACCACAACCATCCCAGAGACCACCACCACCACCTCAGGGACCACCACCACCACCCCTAAGAGCACCACAAGCCCCTCAGGGAGCTCCGCAACCTTGAGGAGCACCACGACCACACCAGAGACCCCCACGACCTCAGTGACCACCACCACCACGACCATCCCCGAGGCCACCACGACCTCCTCATGGCCCACCACAACCTCCTCGTGGCCCACCACGACCACCTCATGGACCACCACGACCACCTCAGGAACCTCCACGACCTCCTCATGGCCCACCACGACCTCCTCATGGCCCACCACGACCTCCTCATGGACCACCACGACCTCCTCAGGGACCTCCACGGCCTTCCCAGATCCCACCACGACCTCATGGCCCACCACCGTGCTGACCTCCACCGCAGCTCCTCCTCCTCCACCAGGTGAGTCCTCCACCAGGTGAGCTCCACCTTCTCCCGGAGGTGTCCCCGGGGTTGTCCCTGATGTCCCCGTGGTGTCCCACCAGGGCTGTGCGAGAACGGGGGGACGCCCAGCGCCGCCGGCTGTCTCTGCTCGCCGTCCTACGCGGGACCACGCTGCGAGTTCTCCACCGACACCGTGGACACCAACCTGCGTGAGTGGTGGGGCCACCCACGGGACCTGGCATGGGGACCTGGGCAACCTTGGAGCTCCTGGGCTTCTTGGAGGTTCTGGGCACCTTGGGGTTCCTCAGCACTTTGGAGGTTCTGGTTGTCTTCGTGGTTCTGGGCAACCTTGGAGCTCCTGGGCTTCTTGGAGCTCCTGGGCTTCTTGGTGGGCTTGGTCTTCTTGGGGTTCCTCAGCACTTTGGAGGTTCTGGGCACCTTGGAGCTCCTGGGCTTCTTGGAGGTTCTGATCTTCTTGGGGTTCCTCAGCACCTTGGGGGTTCTGGTTGTCTTGGAGGTTCTGGGCACCTTGGAGATCTTGGTGGTTCTGGGCACCTTGGTGGTTCTGGTCTTCTTGGAGGTTCTGGACATCTCAGCGGGTTCTGGTGTTTTTGGTGGTTCTGGTGGTTTTGGTCACCTTGGGGGTCTTGGTGTTCTTGGAGGTTCTGGGCACCTTGGAGATCTTGGTCTTCTTGGTGGTCCCGGTGGTTTTGGTTGTTTTGGTGGTTCTGGTCATCTTGGAGATTCTGGGCACCTTGGTGGTTCTGGACATCTCAGGGGTCCTGGACACCTTGGTGGTCCTGGTCTTCTTGGAGGTCCTGGGCACCTTGGAGTTCCTGGACACCCTGGAGGTCCTGGTTACCTTGCTGGTCCTGGACATTCCTGGAGGTCCTGGTCTCCATGGGGTTCCTGGACATCCTGGAGGTCTCCATGGGGTTCCTGGTTTCCATGGGGTTCCTGGTCTCCATGGGGTTCCTGGACATCCTGGAGGTCTCCATGCGGTTCCTGGACATTCCTGGAGGTCTCCATGGGGTTCCTGGACACCCTGCAGACCCCACCCCACCCCACCAACCCCACCTCTCCCCGTCGCTCCTCCAGCGTTCCCTGGGACCATCATGGCCGCCGTGGACATGGAGGTGACCCTCACCAACTTCAACTACACCGAGGAGCTCCAGGAGCCCAACTCCGAGACCTTCGTGTCCTTCCAGAACCACTTCCGGCAGGAGGTGAGGACCTGGGGCCACCACGGCGTCCCACCACGGCCACCGAGGTGACCACAGAGGTGACCACCCAGGTGACCAAGGTGACCACAAAGGTGACCACCAAGGTGACCACAGAGGTGACCAAGGTGACCACCACGGCCACCAAGGTGACCACAAAGGTGACCACCGAGGTGACCACCAAGGTGACCACAGAGGTGACCACAGAGGTGACCACCAAGGTGACCACAGAGGTGACCACAGAATTACCACAGAGTGACCACAGAGGTGACCACAGAGGTGACCACCAAGGTGACCTTCTGCCCTTCCTGCAGATCAAGAAGATCTACGGGACCATCGCTGGTTACGAAGGCGTGAAGATCACCAGCCTCAAGTAAGGAGCTCCCTGACCACCCCCAAGGCTGGCGTGGGGTGGGATGTCCTCAGAACCCCCCCCGTGACCTCCTGTGTCCTCCTCCTGAAGGTCCGGCAGCGTCGTGGTGGGACACCAGGTGTTCTTCACCATGGCCCAGAGCAGGAACATCACCGAGGGCTTCCAGGAGACCACGGAGGAGATGGTGGAGAAGCTGCGGGAGGCGGCGGCCGGCCAGGGCGAGTGCCAGCACAACACCTGTGGGTGACCTCCTGAAGCCCCCCCAGATCCTCCTGGACCCCTTGGTGGGACCTCCCCTGCACCTCCAGCCGGGGTCCAGCCAAGGGTGGGGGTCCCTGATGTCTTCTCCTGCCACCGCAGCCGTGCTGTGCCTGGTGCTGAGGGACAACCCCGTGGTCAGCGCCATGAGGGAGGAGATGGACCTGGATGGTGAGCACGGGTGGAGAGCTTGGGCACCCCGTGGACCTCCTGACCACCCCATGGACCTTCTGAGCACCCCATGGACCTTCTGAGCACCCCATGGACCTCCCTGACCACCCCATGGACCTTCTGACCACCCCATTGTCCCCTCCTGACCACCCCATGGACCTTCTGACCATCCCATGGACCTCCCTGACCACCCCATGGACCTCCCTGACCACCCCATGGACCTTCTGACCATCCCATGGACCTCCCTGACCGCCCCATGGACCTTCTGACCACCCCATGGACCTTCCTGACCATCCCATGGACCTCCCTGACCACCCCATGGACCTTCTGAGCACCCCATGGACCTCCCTGACCACCCCATGGACCTTCTGACCACCCCATGGACCTTCTGACCACCCCATGGACCTTCTGACCACCCCACAGAACCTCCTGACCATCCCATGGACCCTCCTGCCCACCCAACATCTCCTGTCCCTCACCCACCACCCTCTGACCACCCCATGGACCTTCCTGACCACCCAACATCTCCTCTCCCTCACTCAACATCTGTCCCTCACCCACCACCCCTTGACCACCTCATGGACCTTCCTGACCATCCCATTGTCCCCTTCTGACCATCCCATGGACCCTCTTGACCGCCCACCATCTCCTGTCCCTCACCCACCATCTCCTGTCCCTCACCCACCATCTCCATCTCCCGTCCCTCACCATCTCCTGTCCCTCACCATCTCCTGTCCCTCACCCACCATCTCCATCTCCTGTCCCTCACCATCTCCTGTCCCTCACACCCTCATTGTCCCCCGGTTGTCCCCTCGTGCAGAGCTGTGCCACCTTCGAGCCCCCCCGGGCTACGGTGACTTCTTCTGGCCGGTGGTGACCTCGGGGCTCCTGCACTGCGTCACCTCCTGCACGCCCAACCGGCCCCAGAGCCTGCAGTGCCACCACGGCCGCTGCCACGTCACCCGCCAGGGACCGCGCTGCTTGTGAGTGCCACCAAAGGGTCCCAGAACCCGTCATAGATCCCACCACGGGTCCCAGAACCCACCACGGGGTCCCAGAACCTGTCCTAGATCCCACCAAGGGTCCCAGAACCTGTCCTAGATCCCACCACGGGGTCCCAGATCCCACCACGGGGTCATAGATCCAGCCAAGGGTCCCAGATCCCACCACGTCACCCGCCAGGGACCGCGCTGCTTGTGAGTGCCACCAAAGGGGTGCCAGATGCCACCACGGGGTCATAGATCCCACCACGGGGTTCCAGGTCCCACCAAGGGGTTACAATGGCCACCACGGGTCCCAGAACCTGTCCCAGATCCCACCAAGGGTCCCAGAACCTGTCCTAGATCCCACCAAGGGGTCCCAGAACCTGTCCTAGATCCCACCAAGGGGTCCCAGATCCCACCAGGTCACCCGCCAGGGACCGCAGTGCTTGTGAGTGCCACCAAAAGGGTCCCAGATGCCACCATGGGGTCACAATGGCCATCACGGGGTCCCAGAACCTGTCCTAGATCCCACCACGGGGTCCCAGAACCTGTCCTAGATCCCACCACGGGGTCCCAGATCCCACCAAGGGGTCCCAGATCCTACCACGGGGTCTCAATGTCCACCAAGGGGTCCTAGCACCTGTCCTAGATCCCACCACGGGGTCCTAGAACTCACCATGGGTTCATGATGTCCACCATGGGGTCCTAGATCCCACCATGGGGTCCTAGCACCTGTCATGGGGTCTCAATGTCCACCAAGGGGTCACAAGGGCCACCATGGGGTCCCAACACCCATTGAGGGGGTCCCAACTCCCATTGGAGGTTCCCAATGTCCTTGATGGGGTCCCACCACCCATTGGGAGGTTCCAAAGCCCACCATGGGGTCCCACCACCCATTGGGGGGTTCCAATGTCCACCATGGGGTCCCACCACCCATTGGGAGGTTCCAATGTCCATGATGGGGTTCCAATGTCCATGATGGGGTCCCACCACCCATTGGGAGGTTCCAATGTCCATGATGGGGTCCCACCACCCATTGGGAGGTTCCAATGTCCATGATGGGGTCCCACCACCCATTGGGAGGTTCCAATGTCCATGATGGGGTCCCACCACCCATTGGGAGGTTCCAATGTCCATGATGGGGTCCCACCACCCATTGGGAGGTTCCAATGTCCATGATGGGGTCCCACCACCCATTGGGAGGTTCCAATGTCCATGATGGGGTCCCACCACCCATTGGGAGGTTCCAATGTCCATGATGGGGTCCCACCACCCATTGGGAGGTTCCAATGTCCATGATGGGGTCCCACCACCCATTGGGAGGTTCCAATGTCCATGATGGGGTCCCACCACCCATTGGGAGGTTCCAATGTCCATGATGGGGTCCCACCACCCATTGGGGGGTTCCAATGTCCATGATGGAGTCCCACCACCCATTGTGAGGTTCCAATGTCCATGATGGGGTCCCACCACCCATTGGGGGGTTCCAATGTCCATGATGGGGTCCCACCACCCATTGGGAGGTCCCAATGTCCATGATGGAGTCCCACCACCCATTGGGAGATCCCAATGTCCATGATGGAGTCCCACCACCCATTGGGAGGTTCCAATGTCCATGATGGGGTCCCACCACCCATTGGGGGGTTCCAATGTCCATGATGGGGTCCCACCACCCATTGGGAGGTCCCAATGTCCATGATGGGGTCCCACCACCCATTGGGAGATCCCAATGTCCATGATGGGGTCCCACCACCCATTGGGAGATCCCAATGTCCCTGATGGAGTCCCACCACCCATTGGGGGGTTCCAATGTCCATGATGGGGTCCCACCACCCATTGGGAGGTTCCAATGTCCACCATGGGGTCCCACCACCCATTGGGGGGTTCCAATGTCCACCATGGGGTCCCACCACCCATTGGGAGGTTCCAATGTCCATGATGGGTTCCCAATGTCCATGATGGGGTCCCACCACCCACCACGGTTGTCCCCGCAGCTGCCCGGAGCCGGAGCTGTTCTGGTACACGGGCCCGCGCTGCTCGGGCCGGGTCAGCAAGGTGGGCACCGGGCTGGGCGTGGCCGTGGCGCTGCTCTTCCTCACCGTGCTCATCCTCATGGCCGCGCTGCTCTGCCGCCGCCGCCGCCGCCGCCGCAGGTACCCACAGGGGAGGGGGGCTCCCAGTTTGGGAGGGGGCTCCCAGTTTGGGGTCCCAGTTTGGGAGGGGGCTCCCAGTTTGGGCTCCCAGTTTGGGAGGGGGCTCCCAGTTTGGGGGGGTTCTCTCAGTTTGGGTTCCCAGTTTGGGAGGGGTCCCAGTTTGGGTTCTGCCTTGGGAGGGGGGTCCCAGTTTGGGTTCCTCATTTAGGAGGGGTCTCCCAGTTTGGGTTCTGACTGAGGAGGGGTCTCCCAGTTTGGGTTCCCAGCTGGGAGGGGGTTCCCAGTTTGGGTTTTGGGGCAGGGGGCTCCCAGTTTGGGTTCCCAGTTTGGGGGGGGTTCCCAGTTTGGGTTCCCAGTTTGGAGGGTTCTCCCAGTTTGGGTTCCCAGTTTGGGTTCCTCATTTAGGAGGTGTCTCCCAGTTTGGGTTTTGGGGCAGGGGGCTCCCAGTTTGGGTTCCCAGTTTGGGGTGGGGCTCCCAGTTTGGGGTGGGGCTCCCAGTTTGGGGGGGGGTTCCCAGTTTGGGTTTCCAGTTTGGGGGGGGGCTCCCAGTTTGGGGGGGGGATCCCAGTTTGGGGGCGGGGGATCCCAGTTTGGGTTCCCAGTTTGGGGGCGGGGGTTCCCAGTTTGGGTTCCCAGTTTGGGGGGTTCTCCCAGTTTGGGTTCTGAGTGGGGAGGGGGCTCCCAGTTTGGGGGGGATCTCCCAGTTTGGGATGGAGCTCCCAGTTTGGGTTCCCAGTTTGGGGGGGCTCCCAGTTTCGGGGGGTTCTCCCAGTTTGGATTCCCAGTTTGGGCTCCCAGTTTGGGGGTGTTCTCCCAGTTTGGGGGGGCTCCCAGTTTGGGTTTTGCCTTGAGAAGGGGCTCCCAGTTTGGGTTCCCAGTTTGGGTTTCCCATTTGGGGGGGGGTGTCCCAGTTTGGGGGTGTTCTCCCAGTTTGGGTTCCCAGTTTGGATTTGGGGAGGGGTCTCCCCGTCTGGATTCCCAGTTTGGGGGGGATCTCCCAGTTTGGATTCCCAGTTTGGGGTGGTATCTCCCAATCTGGGGATTTTGGGGAGGGGTCTCCCAGTTTGGATTCCCAGATTGGGGGTGGAATCTCCCATTTTGGGGAGGGGTCTCCCAGTTCGGATTCCCAGTTTGGGGGTGGTATCTCCCATTTTGGGGAGGGGTCTCCCAGTTCAGATTCCCAGTTTGGGGGTGGTATCCCAGTTTAGATTTTGGGGAGGGGTCTCCCAGTTTGGATTCCCAGATTGGGGGTGGAATCTCCCATTTTGGGGAGGGGTCTCCCAGTTCGGATTCCCAGTCTGGGGGTGGTATCTCCCAATTTGGGGGGATTTTGGGGAGGGGTCTCCCAATTCTCACCCCCCCCTTTCCCCTCCCCCAGTGACCTCCCCCCCTATCTGGGGGGCTCTTGGTACGAGCTGGACGATTTCTCCTGGCCCCCCTCGCGCGGCTCCGTCATCCCCAACCCGGGGGTCGCCGCCCCCCCCCGCCGCCCCCAGACCCAATTCGAGGACGCCGAGACCTGGAGGAGACCCCCGGGACCCCCCCAGGGGGCTTTGGGGGGTTCCCCCGCCTTCAGACCCTCCCTGGAGAGGGTGGATCCCTTCCTGCAGGTACGCACACCCCTGCCAGGACCCAAAAATGATCTTACATCCCCTTCCAGGACCCTAAACAAACCCCAAATCCCCTTCCAGGACCCAAAAGAGACCCCAAACCCCTTCCAGGACCTTAAAGGGACCCCAAATCCCCTGCCAGGACCCAAAAGGGACCCCAAACCCCTTCCAGGACCCAAAAAAGACCCCAAATCCCTTCCAGGACCCTAAAAGAACCTAAATCCCCTGCCAGGACCTTAAAGGGACCCCACATCCCCTTCCAGGACCCAAAAGAGACCCCAAACCCCTTCCAGGACCCCAAAAAAGACCCCAAATCCCTGCCAGGACCTTAAAGGGACCCCACACCCCTTCCAGGACCCAAAAGAGACCCCAAATCCCCTTCCAGGACCCAAAAGGGACCCCAAATCCCCTGCCAGGACCTAAAAGAGACCCCACATCCCTTCCAGGACCCAAAAGGGACCCCAAATCCCCTGCCAGGACCCAAAAATGACCCCAAATCCCTTCCAGGACCCAAAAGAGACCCCACACCCCTTCCAGGACCCCCCTCTCACTCTGTCCCCTCCCCCCAGCTGAGGACCCCCAGGCCGAGGGTCACCCCTGACCTTTGACCCCCCCCCGTGGGACCCCCTGGAGCGCCACGAGGAGACCCCGACCCCAAAGAGGGGACCCCGACCCCGAGGAGGGGACATCGAGACCATCGAGGGGACCCCGACCCGGACCAGGAGACCCCGACCCCAAGGAGGGGACCCCGACCCCAAGGAGGGGACATCGAGACCATCGAGGGGACCCCGACCCGGACCAGGAGACCCCAACCCCAATGAGGGGACCCCGACCCCAAAAGGGGACCCCAAAGAGGGGACATTGACCTGGACCAGGAGACCCCGACCCCAATGAGGGCACCCCAAACCCAGTGAGGGGACATGGACCCCAATGAGGAGACATCAACCTCCATGAGGGGACCACGACCTGGACCAGGAGACCCCAACCCAAGTCAGGGGACCTTGACTTGGACCAGGAGACACCAACTCCAACCAGGAGACACCAACTCCAACCAGGAGACCCCCACATGGACCGGGAGACCCCGACCCAAATGAGGGGACCCTGACCTGGACCAGGAGACCCCAACATGGACCAGGAGACTCCAGCCCCAACCAGGAGACCCCAACCCCAATGAGGAGACCCCAACATGGACCAGGAGACCCCAACATGGACCTGGAGACCCCAACCCAAGTGAGGGGACATTGACCTGGACCAGGAGACGCCCCCAAACCCACATGGGACCAGCTCCCAGTGGCTCCCAGTAGCTCCCAGTATCTCCCAGTTTGCTCCGGCGCGCGGGACGCGTCAGGAGCCGGGCGAGACCCTCGGGGTTGGGGTTTTTGGGGGATTTTGGGGGAAATTTTGGGGGATTTTGGTGGAATTTGGGGGGAATTTTGGGGGATTTTGGGGGGGATTTTGGGGGAATTTTGGGGGTTTTGGGGATTTCTGTGGGGTTTGGGGGAGGGAACCCCTCAATATTTATTTATTTGGGGTGATGAAACCCCAAACTCCCCCCGGGCAGAGCCTGGAGGGTCCACGGGGGGGGTGGGGTTGAAGCCCCCCCCCCCAAAAAAAACCCTTTTGGGGTGGGGGAGGGGGAGGAGCCCCGCCCCCTTTTCCTGCCCCTCCCCCCCGTATTTATTTATAGTGTTTAATCGAGGCGTTGATAATAAATAATTGATCGTTTGGTTTAATTGGCGCGAATTCCTTCGTTTTTGGGGGTGGGCGGGGGGGGGTGCCAGGTGACTGGGAGGGACTGGGAGGAGTTGGGACCCAGAACAAACTGGGACTTACTGGGAGATACTGGGAGACACTGGGAACAGGTGGCACCCAGAGCAAACTGGGACAAACTGGGGAGATACTGGGGCATACTGGGAGATACTGGGAGGAGGCGGCGCCCAGAACAAACTGGGACATACTGGGGCGTACTGGCACAGCGAGGAAGGTGAGACCACCCAACAAACCCACCCCAAAACCCCCCGGGACCCCCTTAGGGACACCCCAAAACCCCCTGCCCACCCCAAAACCCCCCGGGACCCCCTTGGGGACACCCCAAAACCCCCTGCCCACCCCAAAACCCCCCGGCCGCCACCCCACAATGACCCAACCCAACCCAACTCAACGTAACTCAACCCAAACACCCCAAAACCCACCGGGACCCCCTTGGGGACACCCCAAAACCCACTGCCCACCTCATTGGGAGGGGACGCGTGGCCGTCACCCTGTGGTGACTCAACTCAACCCAACCCAACCCAACCCAAGTCAACGTAACCCAACCCAACCAAACCCAACTAAAACCAACCCAACGAAACCCAACCAACGCAACCCAACCCAATCCAACGAAACCCAATGAAACCCAACTAAACCCAACCCAACTCAACCCAACTCAACCCAACTCAACCCAACCCAACCCGACCCACCCCAGGCTCCCCCCGTTCCCGGCTCCACCACCTCCAGGACTTTCGGGACGCCCGCCCCGCCCCGAAGGCGGCGCCCACCCCCGGCTTTCCCCTCCGTTATCTTATCAGCAACGCCGGCGCCAGGGCTGGGCCGGAGTGACCGGGGCCACTTGGAATCCCTTGGGGAATGTCCCCGGCTCTCCTCACGCCCCTTTTTTTTTTTTTTTTTTTTTTTTGTTATCATTTTAATTAATCAATTAATTAATTAATTAATTTTTTTTTTTTTTTGTCGTCGTATTTTCCGGGTTCCAGGGGGTTTGATAAAATTTGGTGACTCAGGGGATTATTTACCGGCGCTGCCCAAACCTTGCGGTCGATGACCGGGACGGGTTGGGGACACAAAGTCCCCGTGGCCACCAGACCCGGCTCAGTCGCTGCTCCGGGATCGGCCGAGGATGGAGATGGGTGGCAGCATCTTCATCGTCTTCATCTTCCTCCTCCTCTTGGTCCCCTCGGGGGCTCTGGCAGGTGAGATGGGGCGCCTCCAAGGATTCTCTCTTTTTTTCCGGGGGGTTTTTGGGGGTTTTTTGGGTCTTTTTGGGGATTCCTGGTGATGAGCTTGCAGCACCCAATGGACATTTTTGGGGGCCACCACAACCCTGTGTCCCTCGTCCAGTTTGGGGACAGATTCCCAGTTCCCACTCCCAGTTTGGGGACAGAGTCCCAGTTGCCTTTCCCAGTTTGGGGACAGCCCCAGCCCCCTCCCCAATTTGAGATGTCCCCATTCCGACCCCACACCCTCCTGTCCCTCGCAGCCCCAGTCTGGGGACAGCCCCCTCCCCAGTTTGGGACTTCCCCATTCCCACCTCCCACCCTCATGTCCCTCGCAGCCCCCTCCCCAATTTGGGGACAGCCCCCTCCCCAATTTGAGCTGTCCCCATTCCCACCTCTCATCCTCCTGTCCCTTACAGCCCCCTCCCCAATTTGAGGTGTCCCCATTCCCACCCCTCACCCTCCTGTCCCTTGCAGCCCCCTCCCCAATTTGAGCTGTCCCCATTCCCACCCCACACTCTCCTGTCCCTCTGCAGCCCCCTCCCCAATTTGAGACGTCCCCATTCCCACCTGTCACCCTCCTGTCCCTCGCAGCCCCCTCCCCAATTTGGTCCCCAATGTGGGGACAGCCCCCTCCCCAATCTGAGATGTCCCCATTCCCACCTCTCACCCTCCTGTCCCTCTGCAGCCCCCTCCCCAATCTGGGGACAGCCCCCTCCCCAATGTGAGACGTCCCCATTCCCACCCCTCACCCTCCTGTCCCTTACAGCCCCCTCCCCAATTGAGATGTCCCCATTCCCACCTCACACCCTCCTGTCCCTTTGCAGCCCCCTCCCCAATTTGGTCCCCAATCTGGGGACAGCCCCCTCCCCAATTTGAGCTGTCCCCATTCCCACCTCTCACCCTCCTGTCCCTCGCAGCCCCCTCCCCAGTTTGGGGACAGCCCCCTCCCCAATTTGAGACGTCCCCATTCCCACCTCTCACCCTCCTGTCCCTCGCAGCCCCCTCCCCAATCTGGGGACAGCCCCCTCCCCAATTTGAGCTGTCCCCATTCCCACCTCTCACCCTCCTGTCCCTTTGCAGCCCCCTCCCCAATTTGAGCTGTCCCCACTCCCACCCCTCACCCTCCTGTCCCTTGCAGCCCCAGTTTGGGGACAGCCCCCTCCCCAATTTGAGCTGTCCCCATTCCCACCTCTCACCCTCCTGTCCCTCGCAGCCCCCTGCGCCAACGGTGGCACCGCGGTTGGCCGCACCTGCGTTTGTCCCCCCGGCCACTCCGGCCGCCTGTGCGAGACCCCCGACCCGTCCAGCTCCTGCCGCAACGGCGGCACCGCCGTGGGGACGTCGTGCTACTGCCCCCCGGGCTTCGGGGGACCGCGGTGCCAGCGGCGCGACCCCGCCAGCGCCTGCCAGAACGGGGGCAGCGCCTTCGGGACGCGGTGCGTGTGCCCGCCCGGCTTCCGCGGGGACACCTGCCGGGAGCCCGAGGAGCTCGGGCCGTGCCTCAACGGCGGCACCCGCGAGGAGAAGGGGCCGTGCCGGTGTCCCCCCGCGGCGTGGGGACCTCGCTGCGAGTGCACCGGGGCGGTGACCGGGAGGGCGCTGTACGCGGGTGACAGCGCGGGGACAAACGGCGCGGGGACGGCCACCACCGCCACCGATGAGGGTGGCACCGCCATGGGTGGGGCGGCGTCGGTGAGGAGGGACGGGGATGGCGCGGCCAGGCCTGGGGAGGGCAAGGCCACGGCTGCGGTCACCGGTCACGGTGGCGTCGCGGGGAGGAACGGCGCGGTCACCGGAGCGGTCAGCGCCACCACGGTCAGTCACGGGGTGGTCACCGCGGTCAGTCATGGGGTGGCCACCGCGGTCAGTCATGGGGTGGTCACCGCGGTCAGTCATGGGGTGGCCAGCACGGATCATGGAGTGGTGACCATCACGGAGGAGGACACAGCGGTCAATGGTGGCACGGACCATGACGTGGTGACCACCGGAGCGGTCAGCCCCACCACGGTCAGTCATGGCGTGGCCAGCACGGATCATGGCGTGGTGACCATCACAGAAAGGGACAGAGTGGTCAACGGTGGCACAGACCATGATGTGGTGACCATGGTCAGTCACGGCGTGGCCAGCACGGATCATGGCGTGGTGACCATCACAGAAAGGGACAGAGTGGTCAACGGTGGCACAGACCATGATGTGGTGACCACCAGAGTGGTCAGCCCCACCACGGTCAGTCACGGCGTGGCCAGCACGGATCATGGAGTGGTGACCACCACAGAAGAGGACACAGCGGTCAATGGCGGCACAGACCATGACGTGGTCACCACAGCGAGGGCCACCAGGGTCAGGGGAAGTGTCCCCATGGCCACCACGCCGATGCTGCCCGTGAGGAGCCACGCCAGGGCCACCACCATGGAGGGTGAGACCACAGCCATGGACGGTGACACCACGGTCACTCGGCCAGACCTCGTGGAAGGTGACACCACGGCCAT
The DNA here is from genome assembly GCF_035770615.1 of Melospiza melodia melodia. NCBI lineage: Eukaryota > Metazoa > Chordata > Aves > Passeriformes > Passerellidae > Melospiza > Melospiza melodia. Next base: position 34,738 of record NW_026948628.1, read on the forward strand.
GGAGGATGAGACCACGGCCATGGACGGTGACACCACGGCCATGGAAGGTGACACCGAGGCCACCCCCATTGAAGGTGACACCGAGGCCACACCGGTGGCCACCACGGTGGAAAGTGGCACCATGGTGGTGCCACCAGGACACCTGGGAAGCCACAGCAGGGCCACCACCATGGCGAGGAACACCACCAGGGCCGTGAGGAACACCACCAGGGCCACCACCTTGGAAGGTGACACCCGTGTGACCACCATGGCAAGGAACACCACCAGGGCCACCACCTTGGAAGGTGACACCCGTGTGACCACCGTGGAGAGCCACAGGAGGACCATGGAGAACAACACCAGGGCCACCATCACGGAGAGTGACACCACGGCCACCACCTTGGAAAGTGACACCACGGCCATGCCAACGATCGTCACAGGAGGCCACAGCAGGACCGTGGAGAACAACACCAGGGCCACCACCCTGAGAAGTGACACCAGGGCCACGACCCTGCCCAACGCCACTGAAGCCACCAGGGCGCTGTCCCACGTCTCTGCTGGGACCACCAGGGACTTTCTCAACAGCTCCACCATCCCCACCACCCCAACCATGGCCACCATGGCCACCATCTGCCTCTACCTGCCCCACGGAGCCAGCCCCCCGGCCAGTGAGTGAACTGGGGGGTCACTGGGGTGGGGTGGGGTCTCCTCTCTGGGGTCTCCTGGGGTCTCCTGGGGTGGGGAGGAAGAAGAGGATGGAAGTCCTGGGGTCTCCTGGGATGGGGATCTCTGTCCCATGGATCTTCTGGGTTGGGGTCTCCTTTCCAGGGGTCTCCTGGGGTGAAGGTGAGGAAGAAAAGGAGGATGGAGATTCTGGGGTCTTTTGGGGCGGGGGTCTCTTTCTCAAGGGTCTCCTGGGGTGGGGAGGAAGAGGACAGATGGAAGTTCTGGGGTCTCCTGGGGCGGGGGTCTCTTTCTCATGGATCTTCTGGGGTGGGGAGGAAGAGGATGGAGCTCCTGGGGTGGGATCTCCTTCCCATGGATCTTCTAGGGTGGGATCTCCTTCCCATGGAGGTCCTGGGGAGGGGAGGAAGAGGACGGAGGTTCTGGGGTGGGGTCTCCTACCCAAGGGTCTCCTGGGGTGGGGAGGAAGAGGACGGATGGAGGTTCTGGGGTCTCCTGGGGTGGGATCTCCTTCCCATGGATCTCCTGGGGTGGGGAGGAACAGGAAGATGGAGGCTCGGGGGTCTCCTGGGGTGGAGGGGGTCTCCTTCTCAGGGGTTCTCCTCCAACACGGATGAAGAGCAGCCCCTCACCCACAACCTCCTTGTCCGCCCCCCGCCCCCGTTTCGCAGTCGCGTGCCGCAACGGCGGCGTGGCCAACCGCACCCGCTGCCTGTGTCCCCCCGGCTTCTCCGGCCGCGCCTGCGAGACCCCCGAGCCCGGCGACCGCTGCGCCGGCGGCGGCACCGCCGTGGGCGACCGCTGCGTCTGCCCGCCCGGCCGCGCCGGGCCCCGCTGCGCCCGCCCCGACCCGGGCACCGCCTGCCGCCACGGGGGCACCGCCGTGGGCACCGCCTGCTTCTGCCCGCCCGGCTTCTCCGGGGATCGCTGTGAAGACCCCAGACCCACCACGGTGAGGGCGCCGCACCACCGGACGAGGGAGGCGACGAGAAGAACCGGGAGAACCACCACGACCACCACCACCACCACCACCACCACCACGGTGGCCACCACGAGAGGTTGGTGGGGTTGGGTGGGGTGGGGAGACCCCTCGGCCATCCCAAAATCGATGGGGGTTTTGGGGAGGGGGATGCTCCACCCAGGAGGACACCTCAAGGAGAGGGGTGGTGGCACCAGGAGTTGGGGTTTTTGTGGTTTTCACCCCAAAACTGGTGGGACAGTGACGGTGGAACTGGGATGGTGGCTCTGCCTGGGGTGGGGAGACCCCTCCTCACAAATCCATGGGGGTTTTGGGGGAGGGGGGATGCCCCACCCAGGAGGACACCTCAAGGATGGGTGTGGTGGTGACACCACCACAGGAATTGGGGTTTTTGTGGTTTTCACCCCAAAATTGGAGGGGCAATGATGGTGGAACTGGGATGGTGGATCTGCCTCGGGTGGGAAGACCCCCCCCCACCAATCCATGGAGATTTTGGGGAGGGGGACACCTCATCCAAGAGGACACCTCAAGGATGGGAGTGGTGGTGACACCAAGAATTGGGGTTTTTTGTGCTTTTCCCCCCAAAACTGGAGGTGTGGTGATGGTGGGACCAACTTGGTGGAACTGTGAGGGTGGCCCTGGTGGTCCTGGTGACCTCCTCGATGTCCCCAACCCCTGATGTCCCCCCCAGACCCCTGCCTGAACGGGGGGCTCTGGATGGGCACGGCGTGCCTGTGTCCCCCCAACATGGACGGTCCTCGCTGCGAGTTCGGGGCCACCACCATCAACCTGACGGCAGGTAAGGGGTGGGACACGCCCACCTGCCACCCCCGTGTCCCCTCCGAGGTGTCCCCAGGTCACGGACGCCTCTGTCCCCGCAGAGCTGGGGCCTTTCGTGACCATGATGGCGCGCGTCACCAACCGGGAGTTCTCCGAGGACATGAGGGACGCGTCGTCCCCCGGCCACCGGCGATTCGCCGAGGAGTTCGGCCGGACGGTGAGACCACCATGGGTGGGAGCTCCTGGGGGTGGGGACGTCTTGAGGGACCACCAGGATCATCCCAAGGAACCACCTCAAATGTCCATCTCAAGTGTCCATCCCAAGTGTCCATCCCAAGGGTCCATCCCATGGGTCCATCCCAGGGTCCATCACAAGTGTCCATCCCAGGAGCCCCCAGGATCACCCCAAGGTTCCACCACGAGGACCCTCAGGATCATCCCAAGGGGACACCCCTCGGGACCCTCAGGACCACCCTAAGGGGTCCCCAGGACCATCCCGGAAGACCCCAGGACCACCTCAAAGGACCCTTGGGACCATCCCAAGTGGCCCTCAGGACCATCCTGAGGGACCATCCCAGAGGACCCCAGGGTTCCACCCCAAGTGACCACCCGAGACCCCCCCCCCCCGGGTGACCGGTGTCCCTCTGTCCCCAGATGGACGGAATCTACCGGAACGTCCCTGGCTACCGCGGGATCAACGTCCTGAGCCTGAGGTGGGTGAGGAACATCTGGGGTGGGATGGGATAGGATGGGATCCATGGGGTGGGATTGGGATGGGGTGGGATGGAGACAAACCTCTGGGACGGGTGAGGAACACCTGGGATGGGATGGAATCCATGGGGTGGGATGTGGTCCATGGGGTGAGATGGGATGGGATGGAGAAAAACCTCTGGGACGGGTGAGGAACATCTGGGGTGGGATCAATGGGGTGGGATGGAATGGGATGGGATGGAGAAAAACCTCTGGGATTGGTGAGGAACATCTGGGGTGGGATGAATGGGGTGGGGTGGGATAGGATCCATGGGGTGGGATCCATGGGGTGGGATGGAGAAAAACCTCTGGGATGGATGAGGAACACCTGGGATGGGGTGGGACCCATGGGGTGGGATGGGGTGGGATGGAGAAAAACCTCTGGAATAAGTGAGGAACCTCTGGGAAGGGATGGGTGAGGAACACCTGATTTGGGATGGGATCCACGGGGTGGAATGGGACCAGATGGGATGGGATCCACGAGGTGGGATGGGGTGGGATGGAGAAAAACCTCTGGGGTGGGTGAAGAACATCCAGAACGGGATGGGATGGAACGGAATCCATGGGGTGGCAGGGGATAGGATCCATGGGGTGGGATGGGATGGAGAAGAACCTCTGAGATGGATCAAGAACATCTGGAGTGGGATGGGATGGGATGGGGTGGGATGGAATCCATGGGGTGGGGTGGGATGGGACAGGATGTGTCACCTGAGGACCCCCCAAGCCCCCAATCCCCGCCCGTGTCCCCCCAGCCGCGGCAGCGTGGTGGTCAGTTACCGTGTCCAGCTGCGCCCCCTGCCCACCAACACCAGCCTGGAGCACCAAGCCCTGGAGCTGCTGGCCATGACCAACGCCGCGTCCCAGCCCCACAACTGCAGCACCGCGGCCGGTAGGTGACCCCAGCCTGGCCTGGGATAGTCCCCACCACCTCTGGTGGCCCTCAGTGACCACCCCGTGCTGTCCTCTCCCCCAGATGGGCTCTGCTTCACGGCCACCTCCGCCAGGGCCACCAGGCCTGTGCTCAATGACACCGGTGAGGCTTGGGGACATCTGGGGACGCTTGGGGTGGACACTGGGGTGGACACCGGGGTGGACACTTTGGATGGATCCTTGGGGTGGTCCCAGGTGTCCTTGGTGGATCCCTTGGTGTGGAAACTTGGGATGGACACCGGGATGGAAACTGGGATGGACTCTTGGGATGGACACTGGGGTGGAAACTGGGATGGACACTGGGATGGACTCTTGGGATGGACACTGGGATGGACACTGGGATGGACACTGGGATGGACACTTGGGATGGACACTGGGGTGGAAACTGGGATGGACACTGGGATGGACACTGGGATGGACACTGGGATGGACTCTTGGGATGGACACTGGGATGGACACTTGGGGTGGAAACTTGGGATGGACACTTGGGATGGAAATTTGGAATGGAAAATTGAGATGGACACTGGGATGGACACTTGGGATGGAAATTTGGAATGGAAAATTGAGATGGACGCTGGGATGGACACTTGGGGTGGACACCGGGGTGGAAACTTGGGATGGACACTGGGATGGACACTGGGATGGACACTTGGGGTGTTCCCAGGTGTCCTTGGTAGATCCCTTGGTGTGGACACTTGGGGTGGACAGTGGGATGGACAATTGGGATGGAGATTGGGATGGACCCTTGGTGTGGACCCTTGGGGAGGTGGGACGAGGACAGGTGGACTCTTGACCAGCCTTTGTCTCCTCCAGAGCTGTGCCGGACGCACGCCCCGGCCAACTTCAGCCGCTTTTATTTCCCGTACCGCACGGCCAACGGGCTCCTGTGCGTCACCAACTGCACCCTCAACGTCCCCGGGGCCTTCGACTGCCACCGCGGGCTCTGCCGCCTCACCCGAGACGGACCCCAGTGCTTGTGAGTTGGCCACGCCCACCCCTGGCCACGCCCACCACTCCCGGCCACGCCCACCACCCCCCGGCCACTCCCACTGGTCACACCTTGAGGTGGGACTTGAAGTTGGGGTCAAATGGGCAAAGAAAGGGAGAAGAAGTTGAATCGCAATGTTTGACCCCAAATTGGAGGTCTTGGGCTCGGCATCGCCAACGTTTGGTGGCCAAGGTCCCACCAGAACCCAAAACTTCGGCCCCAAAACCTTGGCCCAAGAATTTTGACCCGAAAACCTTGACTCCAAAACTTTTGGCCCCAAAATTTCGACCCCAAAATTTCAACTCCAAAGCTTCGACCTCAAAGTCTTGACCCCAAAACCTCGACCCCAAACTTTGGCCTCAAAACCTCAACCCCAAAACTTTGACCCCAATGGTCCAACCCTTGGCTCCTGTCAAGTCCTGCCCTTCAAACCCAACCCTTGACCCCCAAACCCAACCCTTGACCCCCAAACTCAACCCTTGACCTCCAAATTTAACCCTTGACCCCTCCAAACCCCTTGACCACCTCAAACCCCAATCCCAGCCAATGGTCATGGTGGTGGAAATCCAGGGAAGCCTCCTGTGATTCCAGCGGGTTCCTGGGAGGTTCCTCCCACCCTGGGAGGGGCTGAGGACCCTCCCCATGACCCGTCACCTGTCACCAGTCACCTGTGACCCTCAAACCCAACCCTTGACCCCCAAACTCAACCCTTGAGCCCCAACTCCAACTCCAGCCCTCCAAACCTGACTTTTGACCCCCAACTCCAACCAATGACCACCAAACCCAACCCTGGACCCTCCAACTCAATCCTTGACCCCCAACTCCAAACAATGACCACCAAACCCAGCTACAACCCCCAACACCCAACCTTGACCCTCACACTCAATCCTTGACCCCCCAAACCCCTTGACCACCTCAAACCCCAATCCCAGCCAATGGTCATGGTGGTGGAACTCCAGGGAAGCCTCCTGTGATTCCAGCGGGTTCCTGGGAGGTTCCTCCCAGCCTGGGAGGGGCTGAGGACCCTCCCCATGTCCTGTCACCTGTCACCTGTCACCTGTGACGGGTCACCTGTCACCTGCAGCTGCCCAGACCTGCCCTGGTACCTCTCGGCCGGCGACCGCTGCCAGACCTACATCAGCAAACTGGGGCTGGGGCTGGGCGTGGGGCTGGGGCTGGGCCTGACCATCCTCATCCTCCTCATCCTCTGCATCGTCCTCACCGTCCGCCTGGCCCGAGGGACGAGGAAACCACCGGGGGCCAGGTGAGGGCGTGGCAGGAAGGGGATTTGGGGGTGGTGGGACCCCGAAATTTGGTGTCCACCAGCTTTGCTCCGTGAGGGGACAAAAAAAAGTGGGTTTTTTTTTTAAGGAGTTATTTTTTTGTTCGTTTGGGGTTTTCTTAGCAAAGCCATAAAATTTCCCAGGTGGGGATTTTAATGGGGAAAAATTCCTGATTTTAATGAGGAAAAAATCCTGGCTTTAATGAGGGAAAATTCCTGGTTTTAATGAGGGAAAATTCCTGGTTTTAATGAGGGAAAATTCCTCATTTTAATGAGGAAAAATTCCTGATTTTAATGAGGAAAAATTCCTGATTTTAATGAGGAAAAAAATCCTGGTTTTAATGAGGGAAAATTCCTGGTTTTAGTGAGGAAAATCTCAATTTTTCCTCATAAAAAAGGAAATTTTTTTTTTCCCTGGGGTGAGGGCAAAGTGTCCCCACGGCCCTGAGGGTGACCGAGGAGCTCACCTGGGTGGGGACTCACCTGGACAGGCGTCAGGTGAGGAGGACACGGGAGAAACGAAAGCCAAAGATGATAAGGGGGAGAGATAAGAGATCACCTGGGGGCTGATAAGAGGCACTTGGGGCTGATAAGAGGCACCTGGGGCTGATAAGGCGGAGCTGGAATCGATAACGGGTTGGGTGGGAGGCTTGAGACCACCACCCACCACCCCCAGCCCCCTGAACCTTGCCCGGCTCCACAGAGCGACCACCGAGGACAATTGGCCGGACGGCGGCCGCAGCAGCCGCGCCACCGGCATCTACCACGTCAACGGCGGAGGAACCGGCAAAGGTGAGCCCCAAAACCCTCATGGAGAGGGAAAACGCCCCCAAAAACCCTCGTGGGGTCACCATCGTCCTCATCATCATCATCTTCATCCCCGCAGGTCCCTATGGGTACAACACCTACAAGCCCAGCTCGGAGGTGGCCGAGCCGCCGGCGTCGGTGGGTGACGACGGGGGGACGTCGGTTTGGGGCGGGTTGGGGGGGTCTTCGGGCTAAGATTGAGCTGGAATCCAAATTTTGGCCCCCAAACCCAAATTGTGACCTCCAAAAAAGCCACCAGCGACCCCAAAATGTCCAAGCCCCAAGTGTGACCTCACAACGCCAATTTTGACCCCAAAACCCAAATTGTGACCCCCAAAACCGTGACCTATGACCTCAAAACGTCCAAGCCCCCAAGTGTGACCTCGTAATCCCAATTTGGATCTCCAGAACCCAAGCCGTGACCTCAAAACCCCAAATTCAACCCCAAAACCCCTATCTGGACCCCAAAACCATAATTCTGACCCCAAAACGTCCAACCTTGACCCCAAATTCCTGACGGTGAACCCCAAACCCCAAATCCCAACCCGAACCCCAAATTTTGAACCTCAAAACCCCAAACTGCGACCTTCAAACCCTCGACCTCACATCCCCAACATCCACCCCCAAAACCCCAATCGTGACCCCCCCAAAACACAATTTTGACCCCAAAACCCCGATTTTTGACCCCAAATCCCCAATTTTGACCCCAAATCCCCAATTTTGACCCCGAATCCTGACCCTTGGCCCCCTCCCCATTTTCCAGGCGGTGGCAGAAGGTGCAGCAGCTCTGTGACCCCCCCTCCATACCTGGGGGTGACCAAGGAGCCCCCCAAGACCCTCGGCGCCATTGGGGCAGCGACCGACGCCCTCAGACCCCTCATTTTTGGGGCAAAAACCCCCAAAATTGGGATCCTCTGTGAGAGAGGAGAGGTCCTCCCATGGTCCTTTTTTGGGTGGGATTCTCCTTGGAGAGGACATCTCTGGAGGGTTTGGGGCTGGATCTGGTTTTGGGAGCGATGTCTGAGGTGGAAAATCGTCAATTCCGTGGAAATTATATTTATTAACGTGTTTATTTCGTCTCTTGAAAAAATCACCCCAAAAAATGGAGTGGGGTCCTCAAAGGAAGGGGGGGTCGAGATTTTTTGGGGGGTCAAGATTTGGGGCTGGGGGTTTTGGGAGGTCGTGGTTGGGGGTTTGAGGTCACGGTTGAGGTGCTGGAGGTTGAGATTTGGGGGTTTGGGTTCAGGGGGAAAATCTGGGGCTTTTGGGGGTCAAGATTGAGGTTTTGGGGAGGAACTGGGGTTTTTAGGGTCAAGATTGAGGTTTTGGGGTTCAAGATTGGGGTTTTGGGGTCAAGATTGCGGTTTTGGGGGTAAAACTGGGGTTTTGGGGGTCGAGATTGAAGTTTTGGGGAAAAACTGGGGTTTTGGGGTCAAGGTTTGAGGTTTTAGGGGAAAAACTAGAGTTTGGGGTCAAGATTGAGGTTTTGGAGGAGAAAGTGGGGTTTTGGGGGGTCAAGGTTTGGGGTTTTGGGGTCAAGGATGGGAATTTGAAATCCTGGCTGAAGTTTGGGGTTAAACGAGGGATTTTGGATGTTGAGATTGGGGATTTTGAAAGTTGAGATGGGAGTTTTGGGGTTTGGGGTTCCGGACTGGGAGTTTTAGGGTTGAGATGAGGTTTTGGGGTCAAAGTTGGGATTTTGGGATCAAGTTTGGGGGGTCTGGAGGACACGATTGAGTCTTTAAGGCGCAAAGTTGGATTTTTGGAAATCCAGGTTGGATTTTGGGGTTTGGGGCACCAATTTGAGGTTTTGAACGTCGAGATCGGAGTTTTGGGGGTTGAGATTGGAATTTTGGGGTCACAATGGGGATTTTGGGATGAGGTTTGGAGGGCACAGCTGAATATTCAAAGCCCAAGTTTGGATTTTTGGGTTCACTGTTGGGGTTTGGGGCACCAATCTGGGGTTTTGAACTTCGGATCGGAGTTTCGGGGGTTGAGATTGGAATTTTGGGGTCACAATCGGGATTTTGGGGATCGTGGGTGGGGTTTGAGGGCCGACAGGGTGGCTCGGATGGAATTTCCAGCCCCGACAGCCCCAACCAGGACCCGAAACCAACCCACGGCCAGCGGAGAAGGAAGAGAAATCCCACACAACGCCCCTTTGCCAAACACCGGCTGGGCGGAACCCCCCCCTAAATCCAATAAAAACTCCCGACCTCCTGCCACCCCCAAAATTCCAATTCCCGCCCTTCCCACCCCTCCCAGATTCCCCGGGGGAAATAAAAACGAAAAAAAAAAAAAATAATAAAAAACCAATGTTTGCTTTCTGGGCGGAAAAATCGCCGTCCCCGCCCGCCGGGCTTGGAAGCGCGGCCCAAAGAGTTTGGGGCTGGTCCTGAGGGCTTGGGGATCTCCAGAAGGTCCCCAAATTTCCCCTCGTGAGGATTTTGGAAGGGTTTGAGATGTTGGTTTTGGCCACCCGAGTGTCCTCTTGGGATGGGGTTTGGTGGCTGTCGCCCCTTAGTGACCAATCGTGACCCAACCGTGGCCCAACCGTGATCCAAAGGGGTCTCCAAGGGGTTCCTGATGTCCAGGAGAGCTCCTGGACGAGCTTTGGCCGCCCCACGGCAGCGTCACCAACGTGGGGTTGAAGGTTTGGTCCCTTCCCAGCCCCGGGACCAAAGGTTCCTCTTCTCCCGGCGCCGGCTCTCCCGGTGGAGGAGCCGTGATGGGGAAAATCAAAGTTTCCATCTTTCGTCCCCATTTTTTCCTCCTCCTCCTCTTCCTCCTCTTCATCCCCGGAGGAGGAACGGGTGAGTCGGGGCTGGGAATTCTTGGAATTTTTTTGTTTTTCCTGGTATTTTTTTTTTTGGGGGGGAAAAAAAAGGAGGAGTTGGAGGTGGTGGTGTCTCCTCCTCGTGGGGTTTTCTGCAGGGATCTCCCGTGGAAAGGGACGGGGTTCAGCCCCAGCTCCTCCGTTCCGTGGATGAAATCTCCCTCTCCGGGGTCTGATCCCACTGTGGGGTGAATGGAAATGGGTCGGGGGTCCATGGGAATGGGTCAGGAGTCTGTGAAATGGGTCAGGGGTCCCTGGAAATGGGTCAGGGGTCCATGGGATGGGTCAGGAGTCTCTGGGAATGGGTCAGGGGTCCATTAAAATGGGTCAGGGGTCCATGGAATGGGTTGGGGGTCCGTGGAATGGTTTTTATTAGGGAAAATTCCTCATTTTTGTGAGGGAAAATTCCTGATTTTAGTGAGGGAATATTCCTGATTTTAATGAGTGAAAATTCCTGATTTTAATGAGGAAAAAATCCTGATTTTAGTTAGGGAAATTTCCTGATTTTAATGAGGAAAAATTCCTCATTTTAATGAGGGAAAATTCCTGATTTTGATGAGGAAAAATTCCTCATTTTTGTGAGGGAAAATTCCTGATTTTAGTGAGGGAAAATTCCTGATTTTAATGAGTGAAAATTCCTCATTTTAATGAGGGAAAAATCCTGATTTTGATGAGGAAAAATTCCTCATTTTTGTGAGGGAAAATTCCTGATTTTAGTGAGGGAACATTCCTGATTTTAATGAGTGAAAATTCCTCATTTTAATGAGGGAAAAAATCCTGATTTTGATGAGGGAAAATCCCTGATTTTAACCAGGCCAAACTCCATTTTTCCTCACAAAAAAGGAAAATTTTTTTTCCCCTCGTGTGAGGCCAAAGTGTCCCCACGGCCCCGAGGGTGACCCGGGTGGGGCCTCACCTGCACAGGTGTCACCTGAGGGGGACACGGGAGAAGGAGCAGCGAGAAAAACGAGAAGCGAAAGTCAAAGATGATAACGGGCAGAGATAAGAGATCACCTGGGGGCTGATAAGAGGCACGCGGGGCTGATAAGGCGGAGCTGGAATCGATAACGGGTTTTACCTGAGATTGATAACGGTGCCCAAGGTCGATACCTGGAGGAGATGCGGGGGTGGCAGAGGGTGACCATGGGGACTTTGTCACCCTCGGGGTGAGGAGGAGGAGGAGGAGGAGGAGGAGATGGTCGGTCCCAAAATGGAGGAGTTGCGGCTCGGAGGGAACGTTCCAGAAGGTCCCACCTGGTCCAGGTGGGATGGGGTGGATCCAAACCATTGGAGGTACCGAGGAGGCTCCGAATGGACACCTGGACAGCAGGACGCGCCAAAGCCACCTGAGATGGGGATCTTCTGCTCTGTCTCCACAGAAACCACTGCTGCTGAAGCCTCCGGAGCGACCAGGACACCTGGAACCACGGCCAGACCTGGCACCACCACACCTGGAGCCACCAGTCCCAAAGCCACCAATGACACGTGGAGGGCCACCACTCTTGAGACCGTTTCTGACCCCCCTGAGAACATCACCACCAGCCCCGGCACCACCAGGACCTTCCCTTGGACCACCAGTCCTGAGACCACCGCCTTCCCTGAGACCACCACCTTCCCTGAGACCACCACCACCCCTGGCACCACCAGGACCATCCCTGGAATCACCACCATCTCCGGGACCAAGTCCACCACCCCTGAGACCAACTCCACCACCTCTGAGACCACCACCACCACCACCCCTGAGACCACCACCGCCTCTGTGATCAACATCACCACCCCTGTGATCAACACCACCAGCTTTGGGACCACCACCACCTCTGAGACCACCACCACCCCTGAGAGCATTTCTACCACCCCTGGCACCACCACAGTCCCTGTCATCACCTCCACCTTCCCTGGGACCACCAACCCAACTCCTGGGGCCAACTCCACCACCCCTGGCACCAACTCCACCTCTGATACCACCACCACTTTCCCTGGGACCACCACATCCCCGGGAACCTCCACCTTCCCTGAGACCACCACCACCACCTCTGGGACCACCACCGCCTCTGTGATCAACATCACCACCCCTGTGATCAACACCACCAGCTTTGGGACCACCACCACCTTCCCTGGGACCACCAACCCAGCACCTGGGATCAACTCCACCACCCCTGAGACCAACTCCACCACCACCCCTGAGACCACCACCACTTTCCCTGGGACCACCACCACCACCACCACCCCTGAGACCACCACTGCCTCTGTGATCAACATCACCACCCCTGTGACCAACACCACCACCTCTGGGACCACCACCACCCCTGAGACCACCACCCCTGGGACCACCACCACCACCCCTGGGACCACCACTGCCGCTGTGATCAACACCCCCAGCTTTGGGACCACCACCACCGTCCCTGGGGCCATCACCACCGCTGGGACCACTGCCATCCCTGGGACCACCAACATCATCCCCGAGACCACCACGACCATCTCTGTGACCAACTCCACCCCTGGGATCACCACCACCATCCCTGGGACCAACTCCACCACCCCTGGGACCACCACCACTGTCCCTGGGACCAACTCCACCCCTGGGACCACCACCACTGTCCCTGGGACCAACTCCACCATTCCTGGGACCACCACCACCATCTCTGGGACCACCACCACCCCTGTGTTTCAGTCCACCCCTGGGATCACCACCACCACCACCTTCCCTGGGACCACCACAACCCCTGGAACCTCCACCCTCCCTGAGACCATCAGCAGCTCTGGGACCACCACCACCCTTGGGACCAACTCCACCACGTCTGAGAACAACTCCACCACCATCCCTGTGACTAACTCCACCCCTGGGACCACCACCACCATCCCTGGGACCACCACCACCATCCCTGGGACCACCACCACCATCTCTGGGGCCACCACCCACTCTGGGACCACCACCACTTTCCCTGGGACCACCACCTCCCCTGGAACCTCCACCACCCCTGAGACCCCCTCCACCCCTGGGACCACCACCACCACCCCTGGGGCCACCACCACCATCTCCGGGGCCACCACCACCATCCCTGGGACCACCACCCACTCTGGGACCACCACCACCATTTCTGGGACCACCACCACCATCTCTGGGACCACCACCACCATCCCTGTGACTAACTCCACCCCTGGGACCAACTCCACCATCTCTGGCACCGCCACTCCCCCTGAGACCACCAACATCATCTCTGGAGCTACCACCACCACCCCCGGGACCCCCACAGCCACCCCTGAGGCCCCCACCACCACCCCTGGGACCACCACAGTCTCTGGGACCACCTCTACCCCTGGGACCATCACCACCCCTGAGACCCCCACCACCACTTCTGGGACCACCACCACCACCACACCTGGGACCACTATCACCACCACATCTGGGACCATCACCACCATCTCTGGGACCACCACCACCACCACCATCCCTGTGACTAACTCCACCCCTGGGATCAGCACCACCAACCCTGGGACCACCAACATCATCTCTGAGACCACCACCACCACATCTGGGACCACCACCACCCTTACGACCACCACCTCCAACCCTGCAACCACCACCACCACCACGGCCATCACCATGACCACCGGTCCTCACTCCCCCACCACTCCAGGTACCTCCCACCCCTCCTTCCTCCCCTGGCTCCTTCCCACGTTCCTTCTGGTTCCTCCTCCATGTCTTCTCCTTCCAGGGGTCTGCAGCAATGGTGGCACCTGGGTCAACGGCCACTGCCAGTGTCCCCTGGGCTTCACCGGGGACAGGTGTGAAGACATCAGCAACACCATCGAGACCGACGCTGGTAGGAATTCCGTCTTTTTTTTGGGATGAGATCTGATGGGTGAGGAAGATCTCAAGATGTTCTCCAGGTGTGGCCATATCTCAAAGAACATCCTCTGTAGGTCCTCCTCCTCTTCCAAAGCTGTCCCACATGGATCCAACCCTTCAGGTGGATCTCCATGGTCATTCCCAACCCTTGAGGTGGATCTCCATGGTCATTCCCAACCCTTGAGGTGGATCTCCATGGTCATTCCCAACCCTTGAGGTGGATCTCCATGGTCACTTCCAACCCTTCAGGTGGATCTCCATGGTCATTTCCCACCCTTGAGGTGGATCTCCATGGTCATTTCCCACCCTTGAGGTGGATCTCCATGGTCACTTCCAACCCTTGAGGTGGATCTCCATGGTCATTCCCAACCCTTGAGGTGGATCTCCATGGTCACTTCCAAGCTCTTTTCTGCTTGGAAAGAGTGGGCCCAAGAATCATCAGAGTCTTTCAGAACCCCAAAATCTGGGAGGAGGTGGTGGTTCCACCAGGTCCTGCCCCCTGAGGGTGAGGTGGGATCTACCTGAGGTTCCCACCCAGAAATTTTTGGGGATTTTTGGAGCTGGGTGATGACCAGGTGGGAATTTTGGGACACGGGACACGGGTCAATCCTGGCTGCCGTCACCGATGGTCTCCTCTGATGGGTGGAGGACGTTTCTCCTGGTTCCTTCACAACAAGCCCCAGATTCAGGGGGCTTGGGAGGAGATTTATGGGGTCCCACCTGCCTGGTAAGGTCTCTCTGCCCCACCCTCCTTCATGGGGTGGTTTTGGACCTTCCCAGAAACCAACGGGACGGTGCAGGTGGAGCTGCGCGTCACCAACCGGAACTTCACCAAGGACCTTGAGAACAGCAGCTCTCCCGCCTACCAGAGCTTCGTCCAGGAATTCATCAAGCAGGTAAAGGGACACCAGACCCCACCTGAGGTCAGGATCTACCTGGTGGAGCATCCCAAGTTCTCCGAGAACTTCTCCAGGTTCTTGCCTGGTGTTCTCCAGGTCCACCGGGATGGATTTTGGTGGGGGGGACAGCCAAAATGAGGGAGGTCCAGGAGGGTGAGAGGGGAACGGACCCGACTGTCCCACCTTGGAGACATCTTCTCTTCCAGATGGACCCGGTCTACGCCACCATCGAGGGCTACCAGGGCATCGTGGTGACCGGTCTCAGGTGAGCGCCGGGGTCACCAGGACGGCGATTTCGGGGTCATTCCGTGGGAAAAAGAACTTTCTGATCGGGACGGTGACGTTTCTGTGCAGGAACGGCAGCGTGGTGGTGGAGCACTTCTTCACCGTGTCCCTGAAGATGACCTCCGAGACGCAGGAGAAACTCCAGAACATCGCGGCCGAGCTGAAGGAGAAGATCGAGGCGGCGGCGGTGGAATTCAACTGCACCAGCGGTACCTTGTCACCTTCCCACCGCGGGGCTGGGGACAACCAGGGCCGTCCGTGGGGTGGGGGACACCTTCCCACCAGCCCAAACCACCCTGGACACCCCAGAGAGGGTCTGTGGGGTGATGTCCTCCATCTGTTGGACCTCTCTTGCAGGTGACCTGTGCTTCAACTCCTCCGAGCTGAACGTCACCACCACCATGGGCGATTTCAACGTAGCTAGTGAGTGGACGGTGGGGATCCAGGTGGGTCTGGGGTCTCCAGAGGACCTCCAGGTGACCTCTGTCCTTTCTCCAGCCTTCTGCCAGAGAGTAGTACCTGAGGACCTCCAAGAGTACTACTTCCCCAACCTGACGTGCTCTGGGTTGTCCTGCATGTCCAACTGCACGCCGGACACGGCCAGCACCATCAACTGCAACCATGGGAGGTGCAACGTCACCCACGGAGGTCCTAAGTGCTTGTAAGGGATGAAGGAAACTCCTCCTCCTCCTCCTCCTCCAAAGCTGTCTCACATGGATCCTTCATGTGGATCTCCATGGTCACGTCCAAGCTCCTTTGCGCGTGGAAAC
This sequence comes from Melospiza melodia melodia, assembly GCF_035770615.1. Lineage (NCBI taxonomy): Eukaryota > Metazoa > Chordata > Aves > Passeriformes > Passerellidae > Melospiza > Melospiza melodia. The sequence goes on from NW_026948628.1 coordinate 50,557, forward strand.
GGGTCAAGAATCATCAGGGTTGGAGCAGGGTCTTGGTCCAACATGGTGGATCTCCATGGTCATGTCCAAGCTGTTTTCTGCTTGGAAATGTGTCAAAAATCATCGGGGGTTTGGTCCACATGGATCCAAGCTCCTGGTGGATCTTCAGAATCCTTTCCAAGCTCCTTTGGGCATGGAAAGGGGTCAAGAATCATCAGGGTTGGAGCAAGGTCTTGGTCCAACATGGTGGATCTCCATGGTCATGTCCAAGCTGTTTTCTGCTTGGAAATGGGTCAAGAATCATCGGGGTTTTGGTCCACATGGATCCAAGCTCCTGGTGGATCTTCAGAATCCTTTCCAAGCTCCTTTGGGCATGGAAATGGGTCAAGAATCATCAGGGTTGGAGCAAGGTCTTGGTCCAACCTGGATCCAACCCTTCTGGTGTAACTCCAGGCCCACCTCCGAGGTTTCCTCTGCAGAACAAGAGGTCAAAAAATCATTGAGTTTAGTGTAGGGTCTTCTTCTACAGTGGATCCAAACCTTCTGGTGGATCTCCGCGATCATCTCCAGGGTTGAACCCCCTGAGGTGGAGCTCAAGTCTTGCTCCAAGCAGGGCTTGGGGCCGCAGAAATGGGGTTGGGGTGGGAGGGGTTTCTTCTAGGGGGTCTCAGCTTTGGGTTGACCTCCCTTGTCCCACCCCACCAGTTGCAACGAGCCCGACGTGTTCTGGTACCAAGATGAGTACTGCGCATCACGGATCCACAGACTGGCTCACAGACTGGGTGCGGGCCTGGCCTCAGTTGTGTCCATCATGGTCATCATGGCCGCCGTGGTCGTCATCCTCTCCGTCTGCGTCCACCGAGCTCGGAAAAATGGGTTCCTCGACATGTGAGAGGGGACAGGTTTGGGAGGTCTCCACGGGGTGGTTTCCAAGATGTTCCTCATCCTCAATGAGGTCCTGAGGGTTGGAAGGGGGGTGACCTTGGTTCTTTGTGGGGGTGTGGAGGAGCTGAGGGGGTCCAGGCAGGGATGGACCTGCTGGTGGTGACCCCCCACACCCCCTGACCCATCCCCAGGGCTGAGCAGAAGATGAGGAACGGTTCGCGCCCGGGAATGTTCAAGAGGCTCTTCCAAAACAGCGTCACCTCCCGGAACCGAGGTGGGTGTGGAGTGGGTGGGGGGTCTCTGGTGACCCCACAGGGGTGGTGGGGATGGTTGGTGCCCCCCATCCCCACCCCAAACACCACCACTGAACCCTCCTGTCCCACAGATGGCCCGCGTGAGCCTGGCCACCAAGACAACAGTGAGGTTTCGGACGCCTCGGAGCCGGTAAGTTCCTCCCGCTCTCCTGCCGTGGTGGGACCAGGGCACTGGGGACACCCCAGATGTTCCTGACACCCCGTTCTCCACCAAATGTCCAGCTCAACCACGAATGTCAGAGACACGGTGAGGTGGTGAATTCCACCACCAGAACCTCATCACCACCACCATCATCATCATCAACATCATCATCATCATGACCGTGATCCACATCAAAACCTTCTTCATCACCACCATCACACCATCACCATCATCACCATCATTATCATCACAACCAATATGATGGCCACCACCACCATCATCATCATCGTTGTCCTCGGGTGGCGTTCTGATGTTTGTATCTCCATTCGTGTGGTCGTTTTTGCTGGACATGGTGTTCTGTTCCTCCAAGACCGGCTCTGAAGAACCAAACTTTCGTTTCGGGTTTTTCTTATCAGCCTTATCAGAGACGGGCAGGACTTGGTGCTGCTTTCGCTTTTCTGCTTTTTCTTTTCGCTTTGCTCTCGCTCTCGCTCTCGCTTCTCCTTGCTCTTGCATGAAGATCCACCAAATGTCCAAACCGTTTGTCATGTCCAAGCTGTTTCCTGTGTGGAAACAGGTCAAGAATCATCAGGGTTGGAGCAGGGTCTTGGTCCAACATGGTGGATCTCCATGGTCACGTCCAAGCTGTTTCCTATGTGGAAATGGGTCAAGAATCATCAGGGTTGGAGCAGGGTCTTGGTCCAACATGGTGGATCTCCATGGTCATGTCCAAGCTGTTTTCTGTGTGGAAATGGGTCAAGAATCATCGGGGTTTTGGTCTGCATGGATCCAAGCTCCTGGTGGATCTTCAGAATCCTTTCCAAGATCCTTTGGGCATGGAAATGGGTCAAGAATCATCAGGGTTGGAGCAGGGTCTTGGTCCAACATGGTGGACCTCCATGGTCACATCCAAGGATACATCCTCCTGTTTCCGTCATCCTCCTCCTGTATCCTTCATCCTCCTCCTCTGAGCACCTTAAGGTCATGAGGACCTCACCTCCAGCAGCACTTCTGGGTCCTGACCCCACCTGAAAGGTCATGTCCCCACCTCCAAGGTCATGTCCCCATCACCAAGGTCATGTCCCCATCTCCAAGTTCGTGTCTCCATCTCCAAGGTCATGTCCCCATATCCAACATCATGTCCCCACCTCCAAGGTCATGTCCCCATCTCCAACTTCGTGTCCCCACCTCCAAGATCACGTCCCCACCTCCAAGGTCATGTCCTCACCTCCAAGATCATGTCCCCACCTCCAAGTTCATGTCCCCATCTCCAAGGTCTTGTCCCCACCTCCAACATCATGTCCCGATCTCCAAGGTCATCTCTCCATTTCTAAGTTCACGTCCCCATCTCCAAGGTCATGTCCCCACCTCCCTGAGTCCCCACACTCAAGGGTGAAGATCCCCCCACCCAAAAAAGGGGCTGGACCCTCTCCTTGTCAATGAAACCACTCAAACATCTCTGGTCTTACTGGTTCGTACTGGGACAACCCCAGTGACGGCTTGGGGAGGGGACAAACATCTCCCACCACCTTTGTGGAGCTGTTTTTGGTGGTGACACCCCCACAGCCACCTTTCTCCAAGTGGGGACACCCCCACCGCATTCCAGCAGCTGCCAGGTGTGTTTGGGGCCACACCTGGCCACACCTCCAGGTGTTGGGGACTTTGTCCCCGTTCCCGGTTGCCAGGAGATGAAAATGTTGATTTTAGCTGGGAAGGGTGGGGCGGGAACTGGATGAGGGCCAAGGTCCAACACCAGGGTGGGGCGTGTTCTCCTGCTCCAGCTGTGGGGTGGGAGAAGGTGGTGGAGGTGGTGGTGGGGCCGTGGTGGTCATGGTGGTCAAGGGATTGGAGTGGGCATGGCGGTGGTGGGATCTTGGTGGTGATGGGATTGGAGTGGGCATGAGGGTGGTCGTGGAGGTGGCGGGGTCATAGTGGTCATGGAGGTCATGGTGGTCATGCTGGTCATGCTGGTGGGAGTAATGGTGGTGGGGAGCGTGGTCATAGTGGTCCATTGTCCACCTTGAGACCTCCTAAACGTCCCCTCCACTCATGGGTGGAACCACCTTGTCCCCTCCACTCATGGGTGGTGCCACCTTGGGACCCCCTCAATGTCCCCAGCAATGAAGGGTGGTGACACCTTGAGACCTCCTCAATGTCCCCACAACCATGAGTGGTGCCACCTTGAGACCCCCTCAATGTCCCCACAACCATGAGTGGTGCCACCTTGAGACCTCCTCAATGTCCCCACAACCATGGGTGGTGCCACCTTGAGACCTCCTCAATGTCCCCACAACCATGAGTGGTGCCACCTTGAGACCACCTCAATGTCCCCACAACCATGGGTGGTGACACCTTGAGACCCCCTCAATGTCCCCACAACCATGAGTGGTGCCACCTTGAGACCTCCTCAATGTCCCCCACACAACCAAAGGTGGTGCCACCTTGAGACCACCTCAATGTCCCCACAACCATGGGTGGTGCCACCTTGAGACCTCCTCAATGTCCCCCACTCACGGATGGTGCCACCTTGGCTGGTGCCACCACAGCTGCCCCACCCTCCTCCTCCTCCTCCTCCTCCTCCTCCTCCCCCTTTGTCCCCGTGGGAAGGAGGTGTGGAGGAACCTCCAGGGTGACATTCCGTTCCAAGCTTGGGGACACGGGGACGTTTTCTCCCGCACGCGTCACCGGCCGAGCCCGGGGTGTCCCAAGGGCGGTTCCCTGCCGCTCGGTCAATAATTACCTCACTCCCAACGTTTCCTTTTCCTTTTTTAGATCTTTGGGTTTGGGACCTTGTCCCCAGCCCAGACCTGGCCTTGGTCACGGAGCCACCTCGCGTCCCCAAGAGGAATTGGACGGGTGACAATAAAGTTAAGGATGTGTTTAATTATAAATAGTTCTGTGTGCAAACTTCTGCGTGGGGAGGAAGAGGATGGGGGACCTCCTTGATCCGGGTCACCCTCGTGTCCCTGTGTCCCTTTGTCCCCTTCCCCTGTGTCCTGTCTCTGCTGGATCTCAGGTGGCTTCGCTCAGGGGACCACGGTGGGTCTCTGGATGTGCATCTGGGGAGGAAGCAGATGGGAGGATGATGATGGAGTCCCACCATCATCAAAAAAAAGGGAAAAGCAGGAGGACAACATCAGGGATGTGTCACCCACCGTCCTCGAGGTGTCCACCATCTCCAGGTTGATGTTGCTGGTGCTGGGGGTCTCCACGTCTGTGGGGTGGAAGAAAGAGGTGCCATGGACCCTCCTGGGTGCCACAGCGACCCCCACCCCATCTCCACCTCCATCCCCACCTCCGTGCCCGTTACCTTCCCAGGTGGCCGCCGCGTTGGTCACGGCAAAGCCTTGAGGTCCATCCCAGTTGCCGTCATCGTTGCTGTAGAGCTCCGAGCGGGACCTCAGCTTCATCCTGCGTGGTGGGACCCATGGAGATGAGACCCGAGACCCCCACGGGACCACCCAGCTCACGCCGTGGTGGACACGTTTACCTGAACTGCTCCTTCTGCCTGCGAGATCTCAGCAGGAGGATGGTGAAGATGATGGTGACCAGGGCCAAGACGGCCACCGGAACGCCCACGGCCACGCCGACCTTGCTGACGCGGGAGCTGCAGGCGCTGTCCTGGTACCAGAAGGCCATCTGGTCCGAGCACCTGGTGGGAACGGGCATGGTGGGCATGGTGGTGGGGTCACCATAGTCATGGTGGTCATGGTGGTCGAGGTGGTCATGGTGGTAGGGTCACTGTGGTCATGGTGGTCTTGGTGGTCATGGAGTCATCATGGTCATAGTGGTGGGGCCACCATGGCTATGGTAGTCATGGTGGTGGGGTCATCATGGTCTTGGTGGTCATGGGGTCGCAATGGTCGTGGTGGTCATGGGGGTCATGGTGGTCAGGGGGTCATCATGCTCATGGTGGTCATGGGGTCACCATGGTCTTGGTGGTCACGGTAGTGTTGGTGGTCATGGGGATCATGGTGGTCTTGGTGGTCTCGGAGATCATGGTGGTCATGGTGGTGGGGTCACCATGGTCATGGGGGTCATGGTGCTCATGGGGTCATCATGGTCGTGGTGGTCATGGTAGTCATGGTGGTCAAGGTCATCATGGTGGTGGCGTCACCGTGGTCATGGCGTTCATGGGGTCACCACGGTCATGGTGATCATGGTGGTCATGAGGATCATGGCATGGTCACAACTGTGGGGTCACCATGGTGGGCACATCATGCTGGTGACACCCATGGCGTTTTGGGGGCCACCACCCATTTTTTGGGGGCGTGTCCTTACTGGCACTGCGGCCCCTCCTTTCCCACCGAGCAGCGGCCGTGGACGCAGGGCAGGGGCTCGGCGTGGCGTCCATCACAGCGGGTGATGCAGATGACACCATCGGTGATCAGGAACGGCGTGTAGAAGCTCCGGAACTCCTCCTGGATGACTCTGTCGCACAGATCTGAGGGTGGAGACACCGAGCTCAGGTTCTGGGGTTCTCCAGAGGGGTGAGGGACACCCAAACATCTCGTGGGCTTCACTTACTTCCTTCCAGCGGTTGCACGTCGGTGCTGACCTTAGAGGTGAAGTTGGTGTTGAAGCAGAGACCTGGCGTGGAGAGAGGAGCTGCTGGTGGGACACCACCACCAAGGCCACCCACCCTCAGCGAGGACCTGGTGATGGTGGGTGGGGGTCACTCACAGTCGTCGCCTGTGCAGTTCTCGCTGCAGTTGTAGTTTTTGGTGGTGGCGAGGATGTTCTCCGAGATGACGCTCACCACCTCCTCGGCCTTGGAGCTGGCGGGGATCTTCAGGATGACATCGTAGTCCACCACGATGCTGCCTGAGCTGTGAGAAGAAGGTGCAGTGCTTGGTTCTGGACCAAACCGGGACCAGTGTGGGATGTCCAGTATGGAGGGACACCACGGTTACTGGAGGAACTCCATGGACACAACGTGGCTTGGAGGGATGTGGATGCTCCAAGCTTGAAGGGAATCACCTCAAACTGGTCCCCATGGGTCCCTTCACCCCAGACCACCCCCACCAAAGCTCTGGAGAAGGTCAGGACCCCACGTGGCCACCAGCGGAGGCTCACCTCAGCTTTGTGATGTTCACATAATCGAAGCCCTCGATATCTTTATAAAGCTCCTGCATCTGGAAGACAAAGAGAAGCCAGAGGAGATCCAGGTCCCCGTCATGGTCCATGTAACCCCCTCAAGGGGTTGTCCCCAAGGTCACCCCTGGCACCGCCGAGTCCTGACCTGCTTCTGGAACGTGTTGTTGAACTTCTGGAAAGCCCCTGAAGATTGATTGGCGAGGTTCTCATCAAATTCCTGGTCGACTTTGGTCTTCATCACCACCTTGGCGTTCATCGTCACTTGGCCAAGCAGAGGACACCCATAAGGAAGAGACCCTGGTGTCCCCATCCCACCCCTGGTGACCTTGCTCAGGTGACCAGCTTGGTCCCTCCATGGTGACCCCAAACCCAGGTCAGTCTCACCAGGGTGACCTCGCTTCTCGGTTGGTGCCTCTGTGGTGACCCAACCTCATCCCGGGTCAGCCCCTCCATGGTGGTCCCATTCCCAGGCCATACCCTCACTCCAACCCCTGGGTGACCCCTCAGAGGGGACCTCAGCCCAGGTCCTGGTCTGGTGGCCACCTCACGGAACCTTGGGGCGGCTCCTCACCATTTTTGATCTCCACGATGTCCTTGGCGGTCTCGCACCTGTCCCCTTGGAAATTGGGGGGACACTGGCACATGCCATCTACCCAGGTGCCCCCGTTCTGGCAGATGAGCTCCTCGCAGAAGTCGCCTTGGTAGCCGTCGGGACACAGGCACTTGCCATCTACCCAGGTGCCACCATGCTGGCACGGATCTGGCAGAGGGAGCAGAGGACACGAGAGATGTGACACGGCCTGGAGAAACCCCAGGAGCCACCTGGAGAATGCCGGGAGGAGGGCGGGGACAAGGGACGTGACTACGGAGGGCCACCATGGAGGAAGACTCACTTGAACTCGTGGATGCGGATGTGCGGGTGGCTGCATTGGTGGTCCTGGTTGGGCTGGTGGGAGCTTTGACGGTGGTGGTTGGAGCGTTGGTGGTGGTGGTGGGACCATTGGTGGTCGTGGTGGGACCATTGGTGGTCGTGGTGGGACCATTGGTGGTGGTGGTGGTGGGACCATTGGTGGTGGTGGTGGTGGGACCATTGGTGGTGGTGGTGGGACCATTGGTGGTCGTGGTTGGTCCATTGGTGGTGGTGGTGGGTCCATTGGTGGTGGTGGTGGGACCATTGGTGGTGGTGGTGGTGGGATCATTGGTGGTGGTGGTGGTGGGACCATTGGTGGTGGTGGTGGGTCCATTGGTGGTGGTCGTGGTGGGACCATTGGTGGTGGTGGTGGGTCCATTGGTGGTGGTGGTGGGTCCATTGGTGGTGGTGGTGGGACCATTGGTGGTGGTGGTGGGTCCATTGGTGGTGGTGGTGGGACCATTGGTGGTGGTTGTCGGACCATTGGTGGTGGTGGTGGGACCATTGGTGGTCGTGGTGGGACCATTGGTGGAGGTGGTGGTGGGACCATTGGTGGTGGTGGTGGGACCATTGATGGTGGTGGTGGGTCCATTGGTGGTCGTGGTGGGACCATTGGTGGTGGTGGTGGGAACATTGGTGGTCGTGGTGGGTCCATTGGTGGTGGTGGTGGGTCCATTGGTGGTGGTGGTGGGAACATTGGTGGTCGTGGTGGGTCCATTGATGGTGGTGGTGGGTCCATTGGTGGTCGTGGTGGGTCCATTGGTGGTGGTGGTGGGACCATTGGTGGTGGTGGTGGGACCATTGGTGGTGGTGGTGGGACCATTGGTGGTCGTGGTGGGAACATTGGTGGTCGTGGTGGGTCCATTGGTGGTCGTGGTGGGACCATTGGTGGTGGTGGTGGGACCATTGGTGGTCGTGGTGGGACCATTGATGGTGGTGGTGGGTCCATTGGTGGTCGTGGTGGGACCATTGGTGGTCGTGGTGGGACCATTGGTGGTGGTGGTGGGTCCATTGGTGGTGGTGGTGGGACCATTGGTGGTGGTGGTGGTGGGTCCATTGGTGGTGGTGGTGGTGGGACCATTGGTGGTGGTGGGACCATTGGTGGTGGTGGTGGGACCATTGGTGGTGGTGGTGGGTCCATTGGTGGTCGTGGTGGGTCCATTGGTGGTCGTGGTGGGTCCATTGGTGGTCGTGGTGGGACCATTGCTGGTCGTGGTGGGACCATTGGTGGTGGTGGTGGTGGGACCATTGGTGGTCGTGGTGGGACCATTGGTGGTGGTGGTGGTGGGTCCATTGGTGGTGGTGGTGGGACCATTGGTGGTGGTCGTGGTGGGTCCATTGGTGGTGGTGGTGGGTCCATTGGTGGTGGTGGTGGGACCATTGGTGGTCGTGGTGGGACCATTGGTGGTGGTGGTGGGTCCATTGGTGGTCGTGGTGGTGGGACCATTGGTGGTGGTGGTGGGACCATTGGTGGTCGTGGTGGTGGGACCATTGGTGGTCGTGGTGGGACCATTGGTGGTGGTCGTGGTGGGTCCATTGGTGGTCGTGGTGGGACCATTGGTGGTCGTGGTGGGTCCATTGGTGGTGGTGGTGGGACCATTGGTGGTGGTGGTGGGACCATTGGTGGTCGTGGTGGGACCATTGGTGGTGGTGGTGGTGGGACCATTGGTGGTGGTGGTGGGACCATTGGTGGTCGTGGTGGGACCATTGGTGGTGGTGGTGGGTCCATTGGTGGTGGTGGTGGGACCATTGGTGGTGGTGGTGGTGGGACCATTGGTGGTGGTGGTGGGTCCATTGGTGGTGGTGGTGGGACCATTGGTGGTCGTGGTGGGACCATTGGTGGTCGTGGTGGGACCATTGGTGGTGGTGGTGGGACCATTGGTGGTGGTGGTGGGTCCATTGGTGGTGGTGGTGGGAACATTGGTGGTGGTGGTGGGTCCATTGGTGGTCGTGGTGGGACCATTGGTGGTGGTGGTGGGACCATTGGTGGTCGTGGTGGGACCATTGGTGGTGGTGGTGGGTCCATTGGTGGTGGTCGTGGTGGGACCATTGGTGGTGGTGGTGGGACCATTGGTGGTGGTGGTGGTGGGACCATTGGTGGTCGTGGTGGGTCCATTGGTGGTCGTGGTGGGACCATTGGTGGTGGTGGTGGTGGGACCATTGGTGGTGGTGGTGGGACCATTGGTGGTCGTGGTGGTGGGACCATTGGTGGTCGTGGTGGGACCATTGGTGGTCGTGGTGGGACCATTGGTGGTCGTGGTCGTGGGACCATTGGTGGTGGTGGTGGGACCATTGGTGCTGGTGGTGGTGGGTCCATTGGTGGTGGTGGTGGGACCATTGGTGGTGGTGGTGGTGGGACCATTGGTGGTGGTCGTGGTGGGTCCATTGGTGGTGGTGGTGGGACCATTGGTGGTCGTGGTGGGACCATTGGTGGTGGTGGTGGTGGGACCATTGGTGGTCGTGGTGGTGGGACCATTGGTGATCGTGGTGGGACCATTGGTGGTCGTGGTGGGACCATTGGTGGTGGTGGTGGGTCCATTGGTGGTGGTGGTGGGACCATTGGTGGTGGTGGTGGGTCCATTGGTGGTGGTCGTGGTGGGACCATTGGTGGTGGTGGTGGGTCCATTGGTGGTCGTGGTGGGACCATTGGTGGTGGTGGTGGGACCATTGGTGGTCGTGGTGGGACCATTGGTGGTGGTGGTGGTGGGACCATTGGTGGTGGTGGTGGGTCCATTGGTGGTGGTGGTGGGACCATTGGTGGTGGTGGTGGGAACATTGGTGGTCGTGGTGGGACCATTGGTGGTGGTGGTGGTGGGACCATTGGTGGTGGTGGTGGGACCATTGGTGGTGGTGGTGGGACCATTGGTGGTCGTGGTGGGACCATTGGTGGTGGTGGTGGTGGGACCATTGGTGGTCGTGGTGGGACCATTGGTGGTCGTGGTGGGTCCATTGGTGGTCGTGGTGGGACCATTGGTGGTGGTGGTGGGACCATTGGTGGTCGTGGTGGGTCCATTGGTGGTGGTCGTGGTGGGACCATTGGTGGTCGTGGTGGGACCATTGGTGGTCGTGGTGGGTCCATTGGTGGTCGTGGTGGGACCATTGGTGGTGGTGGTGGTGGGACCATTGGTGGTGGTCGTGGTGGGACCATTGGTGGTGGTGGTGGGTCCATTGGTGGTCGTGGTGGGACCATTGGTGGTGGTGGTGGGTCCATTGGTGGTGGTCGTGGTGGGACCATTGGTGGTCGTGGTGGGTCCATTGGTGGTGGTGGTGGGTCCATTGGTGGTGGTGATGGGTCCATTGGTGGTGGTCGTGGTGGGACCATTGGTGGTGGTGGTGGGACCATTGGTGGTGGTGGTGGGACCATTGGTGGTCGTGGTGGGACCATTGGTGGTGGTGGTGGTGGGACCATTGGTGGTGGTGGTGGGACCATTGGTGGTGGTGGTGGTGGGAGCATTGGTGGTGGTGGTGGTGGGACCATTGGTGGTGGTGGTGGGACCATTGGTGGTGGTGGTGGGTCCATTGGTGGTCGTGGTGGGACCATTGGTGGTCGTGGTGGGACCATTGGTGGTGGTGCTGGGACCATTGGTGGTGGTGGTGGGACCATTGGTGGTCGTGGTGGGACCATTGGTGGTGGTGGTGGTGGGACCATTGGTGGTGGTGGTGGGACCATTGGTGGTGGTGGTGGGACCATTGGTGGTCGTGGTGGGACCATTGGTGGTCGTGGTGGGACCATTGGTGGTGGTGCTGGGACCATTGGTGGTGGTGGTGGGACCATTGGTGGTCGTGGTGGGACCATTGGTGGTGGTGGTGGTGGGACCATTGGTGGTGGTGGTGGGACCATTGGTGGTGGTGGTGGGTCCAATGGTGGTCGTGGTGGTGGGACCATTGGTGGTCGTGGTGGGACCATTGGTGGTGGTGGTGGGTCCATTGGTGGTGGTGGTGGGTCCATTGGTGGTCGTGGTGGGACCATTGGTGGTGGTCGTGGTGGGACCATTGGTGGTCGTGGTGGGACCATTGGTGGTCGTGGTGGGTCCATTGGTGGTGGTGGTGGGTCCATTGGTGGTGGTCGTGGTGGGACCATTGGTGGTGGTGGTGGGTGCATTTGTGGTGGTGGTGGTAGGACCATTGGTGGTCGTGGTGGGTCCATTGGTGGTGGTGGTGGGAGCATTGGTGGTGGTGGTGGGTCCATTGGTGGTCGTGGTGGGACCATTGGTGGTCGTGGTGGGACCATTGGTGGTGGTGCTGGGACCATTGGTGGTGGTGGTGGGACCATTGGTGGTCGTGGTGGGACCATTGGTGGTGGTGGTGGTGGGACCATTGGTGGTGGTGGTGGGACCAGTGGTGGTGGTGGTGGGACCATTGGTGGTGGTGGTGGGACCATTGGTGGTCGTGGTGGGACCATTGGTGGTCGTGGTGGGTCCATTGGTGGTCGTGGTGGGACCATTGGTGGTCGTGGTGGGACCATTGGTGGTGGTGGTGGGACCATTGGTGGTCGTGGTGGGACCATTGGTGGTCGTGGTGGGACCATTGGTGGTGGTGGTGGGACCATTGGTGGTCGTGGTGGGACCATTGGTGGTGGTGGTGGGACCATTGGTGGTCGTGGTGGGACCATTGGTGGTCGTGGTGGTGGGACCATTGGTGGTCGTGGTGGGTCCATTGGTGGTCGTGGTGGGTCCATTGGTGGTCGTGGTGGTGGGACCATTGGTGGTCGTGGTGGGACCATTGGTGGTCGTGGTGGGTCCATTGGTGGTCGTGGTGGGACCATTGGTGGTGGTGGTGGGACCATTGGTCGTGGTGGTGGGACCATTGGTGGTGGTGGTGGTGGGTCCATTGGTGGTGGTGGTGGGACCATTGGTGGTCGTGGTGGGTCCATTGGTGGTGGTGGTGGGACCATTGGTGGTCGTGGTGGGACCATTGGTGGTGGTGGTGGTGGGACCATTGGTGGTCGTGGTGGGACCATTGATGGTGGTGGTGGGTCCATTGGTGGTCGTGGTGGGACCATTGGTGGTCGTGGTGGGACCATTGGTGGTCGTGGTGGGTCCATTGGTGGTGGTGGTGGGACCATTGGTGGTCGTGGTGGGACCATTGGTGGTGGTGGTGGTGGGACCATTGGTGGTCGTGGTGGGACCATTGCTAGTCGTGGTGGGTCCATTGGTGGTCGTGGTGGGACCATTGGTGGTGGTGGTGGGACCATTGGTGGTCGTGGTGGGACCATTGGTGGTGGTCGTGGTGGGACCATTGGTGGTGGTGGTGGGTCCATTTGTGGTCGTGGTGGGTCCATTGGTGGTCGTGGTGGGTCCATTGGTGGTCGTGGTGGTGGGACCATTGGTGGTCGTGGTGGGATCATTGGTGGTGGTGGTGGGTCCATTGGTGGTGGTGGTGGGTCCATTGGTGGTCGTGGTGGGACCATTGGTGGTGGTGGTGGGACCATTGGTGGTCGTGGTGGTGGGACCATTGGTGGTCGTGGTGGGACCATTGGTGGTGGTGGTGGGACCATTGGTGGTGGTGGTGGGACCATTGGTGGTGGTGGCGGTGGGACCATTGGTGGTCGTGGTGGGTCCATTGGTGGTGGTGGTGGGACCATTGGTGGTGGTGGTGGTGGGACCATTGGTGGTCGTGGTGGGTCCATTGGTGGTCGTGGTGGGACCATTGGTGGTGGTGGTGGGACCATTGGTGGTGGTGGTGGGTCCATTTGTGGTGGTGGTGGTAGGACCATTGGTGGTCGTGGTGGGACCATTGGTGGTCGTGGTGGGACCATTGGTGGTGGTGGTGGGACCATTGGTGGTGGTGGTGGGTCCATTGGTGGTGGTGGTGGGAGCATTGGTGGTGATGGTGGTGGGACCATTGGTGGAGGTGGTGGTGGGACCATTGGTGGTCGTGGTGGGTCCATTGGTGGTGGTGGTGGGTCCATTGGTGGTCGTGGTGGGACCATTGGTGGTCGTGGTGGGACCATTGGTGGTGGTGCTGGGACCATTGGTGGTGGTGGTGGGACCATTGGTGGTGGTGGTGGTGGGACCTTTGGTGGTCGTGGTGGGACCATTGGTGGTGGTGGTGGGACCATTGGTGGTCGTGGTGGGACCATTGGTGGTGGTGGTGGTGGGTCCATTGGTGGTCGTGGTGGGTCCATTGGTGGTCGTGGTGGGACCATTGGTGGTCGTGGTGGGACCATTGGTGGTGGTGGTGGTGGGTCCATTGGTGGTCGTGGTGGGTCCATTGGTGGTGGTGGTGGGACCATTGGTGGTGGTGGTGGGACCATTGGTGGTGGTGGTGGGACCATTGGTGGTGGTGGTGGGACCAGTGGTGGTGGTGGTGGGACCATTGGTGGTGGTGGTGGGACCATTGGTGGTGGTGGTGGGTCCATTGGTGGTCGTGGTGGGACCATTGGTGGTGGTGGTGGGTCCATTGGTGGTCGTGGTGGGACCATTGGTGGTCGTGGTGGGTCCATTGGTGGTCGTGGTGGTGGGACCATTGGTGGTCGTGGTGGGACCATTGGTGGTCGTGGAGGTGGGTCCATTGGTGGTGGTGGTGGGACCATTGGTGGTCGTGGTGGGACCATTGGTGGTGGTGGTGGGTCCATTGGTGGTGGTGGTGGGACCATTGGTGGTGGTCGTGGTGGGACCATTGGTGGTGGTGGTGGGTCCATTGGTTGTGGTGGTGGGACCATTGGTGGTGGTGGTGGTGGGACCATTGGTGGTGGTGGTGGGTCCATTGGTGGTGGTGGTGGGACCATTGGTGGTGGTGGTGGGACCATTGGTGGTGGTGGTGGGACCATTGGTGGTGGTGGTGGGACCATTGGTGGTGGTGGTGGGACTATTGGTGGTGGTCGTGGTGGGACCATTGGTGGTGGTGGTGGGACCATTGGTGGTGGTGGTGGTGGGACCATTGGTGGTGGTGGTGGGACCATTGGTGGTGGTGGTGGGTCCATTGGTGGTGGTGGTGGGACCATTGGTGGTGGTCGTGGTGGGTCCATTGGTGGTGGTGGTGGGACCATTGGTGGTCGTGGTGGGACCATTGGTGGTCGTGGTGGGACCATTGGTGGTGGTGGTGGGTCCATTGGTGGTGGTGGTGGGACCATTGGTGGTCGTGGTGGGACCATTGGTGGTGGTGGTGGGACCATTGGTGGTCGTGGTGGGTCCATTGGTGGTGGTGGTGGGACCATTGGTGGTCGTGGTGGGACCATTGGTAGTCGTGGTGGGACCATTGGTGGTCGTGGTGGGTCCATTGGTGGTGGTGGTGGGACCATTGGTGGTGGTGGTGGGACCATTGGTGGTCGTGGTGGGACCATTGGTGGTGGTGGTGGTGGGACCATTGGTGGTGGTGGTGGGACCATTGGTGGTCGTGGTGGGTCCATTGGTGGTGGTGGTGGGACCACTGGTGGTCGTGGTGGGACCATTGGTGGTGGTGGTGGGACCATTGGTGGTGGTGGTGGGACCATTGGTGGTCGTGGTGGGACCATTGGTGGTCGTGGTGGGTCCATTGGTGGTGGTGGTGGTGGGACCATTGGTGGTGGTGGTGGGATCATTGGTGGTCGTGGTGGGACCATTGGTGGTGGTCGTGGTGGGACCATTGGTGGTCGTGGTGGGACAATTGGTGGTGGTGGTGGGTCCATTGGTGGTGGTGGTGGGACCATTGGTGGTCGTGGTGGGACCATTGGTGGTGGTGGTGGGACCATTGGTGGTCGTGGTGGGTCCATTGGTGGTCGTGGTGGGACCATTGGTGGTGGTGGTGGTGGGACCATTGGTGGTCGTGGTGGGACCATTGGTGGTGGTCGTGGTGGGACCATTGGTGGTGGTGGTGGGACCATTGGTGGTCGTGGTGGGTCCATTGGTGGTGGTGGTGGGACCATTGGTGGTGGTGGTGGGAACATTGGTGGTCGTGGTGGGACCATTGGTGGTCGTGGTGGGTCCATTGGTGGTGGTGGTGGGACCATTGGTGGTGGTGGTGGGACCATTGGTGGTCGTGGTGGGACCATTGGTGGTCGTGGTGGGTCCATTGGTGGTGGTGGTGGGACCATTGGTGGTGGTGGTGGGACCATTGGTGGTGGTGGTGGTGGGTCCATTGGCGGTGGTCGTGGTGGGACCATTGGTGGTGGTGGTGGGTCCATTGGTGGTCGTGGTGGGACCATTGGTGGTGGTGGTGGGACCATTGGTGGTGGTGGTGGTGGGTCCATTTGTGGTGGTCGTGGTGGGACCATTGGTGGTGGTGGTGGGACCATTGGTGGTCGTGGTGGGACCATTGGTGGTGGTGGTGGGACCATTGGTGGTGGTGGTGGTGGGACCATTGGTGGTGGTCGTGGTGGGACCATTGGTGGTGGTGGTGGGTCCATTGGTGGTGGTGGTGGGTCCATTGGTGGTCGTGGTGGGTCCATTGGTGGTCGTGGTGGTGGGTCCATTGGTGGTGGTGGTGGGTCCATTGGTGGTCGTGGTGGGACCATTGGTGGTGGTGGTGGGTCCATTGGTGGTGGTGGTGGGACCATTGGTGGTCGTGGTGGTGGGACCATTGGTGGTGGTGGTGGTGGGACCATTGGTGGTGGTGGTGGTGGGACCATTGGTGGTGGTCGTGGTGGGACCATTGATGGTGGTGGTGGGTCCATTGGTGGTCGTGGTGGGACCATTGGTGGTCGTGGTGGGACCATTGGTGGTGGTGGTGGGTCCATTGGTGGTCGTGGTGGGACCATTGGTGGTGGTGGTGGTGGGTCCATTGGTGGTGGTGGTGGGACCATTGGTGGTCGTGGTGGGACCATTGGTGGTGGTCGTGGTGGGACCATTGGTGGTGGTGGTGGGACCATTGGTGGTCGTGGTGGGTCCATTGGTGGTGGTGGTGGGACCATTGGTGGTCGTGGTGGGACCATTGGTGGTCGTGGTGGGACCATTGGTGGTGGTGGTGGTGGGACCATTGGTGGTGGTGGTGGGACCATTGGTGGTCGTTGTGGTGGGACCATTGGTGGTCGTGGTGGGAGCATTGGTGGTCGTGGTGGGACCATTGGTGGTCGTGGTGGTGGGACCATTGGTGGTGGTGGTGGTGGGACCATTGGTGGTGGTGGTGGGACCATTGGTGGTCGTGGTGGGACCATTGGTGGTCGTGGAGGTGGGTCCATTGGTGGTGGTGGTGGGACCATTGGTGGTCGTGGTGGGACCATTGGTGGTGGTGGTGGTGGGACCATTGGTATTGGTGGTGGGACCATTGGTGGTCGTGGTGGGACCATTGGTGGTGGTGGTGGTGGTGGTGGGACCATTGGTGGTGGTCGTGGTGGGTCCATTGGTATTGGTGGTGGGACCATTGGTGGTCGTGGTGGGACCATTGGTGGTGGTGGTGGGACCATTGGTGGTGGTCGTGGTGGGACCATTGGTGGTCGTGGTGGGACCATTGGTGGTGGTGGTGGGTCCATTGGTAGTGGTGGTGGGACCATTGGTGGTGGTGGTGGGACCATTGGTGGTGGTCGTGGTGGGACCATTGGTGGTGGTGGTGGGACCATTGGTGGTGGTCGTGGTGGGACCATTGGTGGTCGTGGTGGGACCATTGGTGGTGGTGGTGGTGGGTTTGGTCGTACTTACGCGTGTGCTCCTGGCTGTGCCTGGTTTGGTTGTCGTTGTCTCAGTCGATGTTGACTCGTTTCCTCCGTCATCCTCTCTGGTTTTTATGTTGGGTCTGGTGGCGTTCGTGGTTGCTTCCATGCCAGCATCCAGGCTGGTTTTGGTGGTGCTGGTGGCATCGGAGCTGCTGATGGTGCTGGTGTCCGCGGTGCTCCTCCCTGCTGGAGCAGTGGTGGCCGTGTCATCCCCACACAGACACGGCCGCGCCCTTGAAGATGGCCGTCCCACCATCTCCTCCATGTGAAGGACCTGCCCATGCCGACCTCACCGACATCTCCCGAACCCCCATGGACCACCAAAACCTGCAGATCCCCAAGGGGGTATGGACCCCACCCCAGAGACACCTGGACCCCCACCCACAACACACCAACCCTTCCCAAAGCGCCGCTCTTGGCTCTCCAAAAATGCCCCCAAAGGCCCCCAGATGGATCCCCAAAATCCCCAAAGATCCTTTGACCCACCCCAAAGACCCCTGCACCCCCCAAAGACCCTCACCCACCACAGACCATTGTCCCCCCAAAAACCCAACCTTGGTTCTCCAAAGATGCCCCAAAGATGCCCCCAAGGATTCCAAAGACCCTCAGATGGATCCCAAAGCGCCGTGACCCCCAATCTCCATTGATGTGCCCCAAAGACCCCTGGATCCACCCCAAAGACCCCTGCACCCCCCAAAGACCCTCACCCACCAAAGATGGACGTTCCCCCAAAAACCCAACCTGGGTTCTCCAAAGATGCCCCAAAGATGCCCCCAAGGATTCCCAAGACCCCCAGATGGATCCCAAAAATCCCCAAAGATCCTTTGACCCCCTACTCAAACCCCCCTGCACCCCCAAAGACCCCCGGACCCCCTCAAAGACCCCTGGACCCTCCCAAAACCCCCCCATGGGGTGGGGACATGTCCCAGTGCCACCATGGGGCGGGGAGGGTTCCCAGTGCCACCACAGATCAGGGACATGTCCCAGTGCCACCATGGGGCGGGGAGGGTTCCCAGTGCCACCACAGATCAGGGACATGTCCCAGTGCCACCATGGGAGGGGTCACAGTGCCACCAGAGGGTCAGGGACATGTCCCAGTGCCACCATGGGGTGGGGAGGGGTTCCGATGCCACCAGGGGAGGGGTCCCCACGGGTTGGGGACATGCTCAGTGCCACCAGGGGAGGGGAGGGGTCCCGATGCCACCATGGGGTCAGGAGAGGTCCCAGGGCCACCATGGGGTGGGTAGGGGTCCCCACCAGGGGAGGGGACGTGTCCCAGTGCCACCACGGAGTGGGGGAAGTGTCCCAGTGCCACCATGGGGTCAGGAGGGGTCTCCACAGGTTGGGGACATGTGCCAGTGCCACCGTGGATCAGGGACATGCCCCAGTGCCACCACGGGGTCAGGGACATGTCCCAGTGCCACTGTGGGAGGGGAGGGGTCCCCACAGGTTGGGGACATGTCCTAGTGCCACCATGGGAGGGGAGGGGTCCCAGTGCCACCACGGGGTCAGGGGAATGTCCCAGTGCCACTATGGGGTGGGGGACATGTCCCAGTGCCACCATGGATCAGGGGAATGTTCCAGTGCCACCAGGGGAGGGGAAGGGTCCCGACGCCACCACAGATCAGGGACATGTCCCTGTGCCACCAGGGGAGGGGAGGGGTCCCGACGCCACCGTGTCCCACCTGTGCAGACCAGCAGGACGCAGACGCAGAGCGTGGCCGGGCGCTCCCAGAGCCGCCCCATGTCCCCCCAAACTCCCGAGCTGGGCACACGGAGAGGGACGCGAAGATCCGTCCCCGAGGGCGGGCGCGGCGGAACTGGGGACACCGGGGACGCCCGGAGGGGACCTTTGGTCACAATAAAAGGAGGGCGAGAAACGAAACCGGCGCTGCAGGTGCCGCTGCCAGGAATGTGCCGGGCAGGTGCCACCGCCCCGCTCCCGGCACGTGGCACCGCAAAGGGACAGCCGGGTTGGTGGCCTTGGGGAGATGGTGGTGGCACTCCCGGGAGGTTCAGGAGGTTCAGGAGGTGCAGGAGGTTCCTTGCGGTGTCAGCGCTGTGGGGAAGGTGCAGGTGTGGCCAAGGTCGTGCTCTGATCCCGTGGGGACGTGCGGGGTGGGACAGGGGACAAGGGACAGGGGACACAGGGTCAGGATGGGGGACAGGGGACACGGGATGGGGAGGTGGGACAGGGGACAAGGGACAAGGACCTGGTGGGACACGGGATGGGGACGTGGGTCACGGGGAGAACATGGGGTGGGGATGTGGGGCACGGGGTCAGTGTGTGGGACAGGGGACACAGGACACGGGATAGGGGACATGGGATAAGGGACAGGGGACAAGGGACACAGAGTCAGGATGGGGGACAGGGGACATGGCATAGGGGACACGGGACAAGGACCTGGTGGGACACAAGATGGGGACGTGGGTCACGGGGAGAACACGGGGCGGGGATGTGGGGCATAGGGTCGGTGTGTGGGACAGGGGACACGGGACACGGGATGGGGACATGGGACAAGCGGCCAGGTGGCCTTGAGGAGACGGTGGCACTCCCAGGAGGTTCAGGAGGTTCCTGGTGGTGTCAGCGCTGTGGGGAAGGGCCAGGTGTGGCCAAGGTCGTGCTCTGATCCCGTGGGGACGTGCGGGGTGGGACAGGGGACAGGGGACACGGGACACAGGGTCAGGATGGGGGACAGGGGACACGGGATGGGGACATGGGACGGGGGACAAGGGATGGGGACATGGGATGGGGACATGGGACATAGGAAGGGACATGGGACGGGGGACAAGGGACAAGGACATGGTGGGACACAGGATGAGGACATGGGACATGGGATGGAGATGTGGGGCAGGGGGTCAGGGTGTGGGACAGGGGACACAGGACACGGGATGGGGACATGGGACAAGCGGCCAGGTGGCCTTGAGGGGACGGTGGTGGCACTCCCGGGAGGTTCAGGAGGTTCCTGGTGGTGCCACCATTGTGGGGAAGGTGCAGGTGTGGCCAAGGTGGGGAAGGTGCAGGTGTGGCCAAGGTCGTGCTCTGATCCCGTGGGGACGTGCGGGGTGGGACAGGGGACAGGGGACACGGGATGGGAACGTGGGATGGAGATGTGGGGCACGGGGTCAGGATGGGGGACATGGGGACATGGGGAGGTGGGACATGGGACAAGGACATGGTGGGACACGGGATGAGGACATGGGACAGGGGATGGGGACGGGGAGGTGGGACAGGGGACAAGAGACCAGGACATGGTGGGACACGGGATGGGGATGTGGGACAGGGAATGGGACACGGGTTAGGGGACAAGGACATGGAGGGACGCGGGGTGGGGACATGGGACAGGGGATGGGGATGTGGGGCAGGGGGTCAGGATGGGGGACAGGGGACACAGGACACGGGATGGGGACATGGGACAGGGGATGGGGACAGGGAGGTGGGACAGGGGACAAGAGACCAGGACATGGTGGGACACGGGATGGGGACATGGGACACTGGAAGGGACACGGGATTTGGGACGTTTTGGGGGCGGCACGGGAATTGGGACATTTGGGGGGACACAGAGGGGACGCAGGGTTGGGGACAAGGGACATGGGACGTGGGATTTGGGACATTTCGGGGGGACACCCCCGTGGTGGGGATGGGGACACATTCGGGGTCTGCTGGAGGGTTTGGGGTGAATCCCTTCGTTTTCGGGGTGCAGCGAGGATTTGGGGTGAATCCCTTCGTTTTTGGGGTGAATCTTTTCTGATTGGGGGCTGTGAATGTTTTTGGGGTGAATCCCTTCAAGTTTGGGGTGCAATGAGGATTTGGGGTGAATCCACGTGGTTTTGGGGTGAATCCCTCCTGATCTGGATCTGTGGGAGATTTGGGGGTGAATCCCTTTTTTTTTTAGGGTTCAATGAGGATTTGGGGTGAATCCACAGGGATTTGGGGTGAATCTGTTCAGTTTTGGGGTCAATCCCAGTGAATTTGGGGCTGTGGCATTTTGGGGGTGAATCCCTTCATTTTTGGGGTGCAATGAGGATTTGGGGTAAATCCACGTGGATTTGGGGTGAATCCCTGGAGATTTTGGGGTGGATCTGTTCAGTTTTGGGTTCAATCCCAGTGAAGTTGGACCTGTGCAAGTTTTTGGGGTGAATCCCCCCAGCTTTGGGGTCACGGCGAGGTTTTTTGGGATGGATCCGGGGCCTCGTGGCCGTTTTTGGGGTGAATGACGAGGAATTTGGGATGAGCTGGACGTGACATCCCCCCCCATCCCCGGGGACCCCGCAGGAAGGAGCCGAAACCCGAATGAGTCACCCCAAAAATGAGTCAGCCCCGGGGGGGCGTCCTGGGTGGGGTTTGGGGGGTCCCTGAGGGGTTTTGGGGGTCCCAGAAGGGATTTTTGGGGTCCTGGGTGGGATTTAGGGGGGTCCCAGAAGGGATTTGGGGTTCTGGGTGGGGTTTGGGGGGGTCCCAAGGGGGAATTTGGGGGTCTCAGGGAGGATTTTGGGGTCCTGTGTGGGGTTTTGGGGGGTCCCCAGGGGGGATTTTTGGGGTCCTGGGTGGGATTTAGGGGGGTCTCAGGGGGGATTTTGGAGTCCCAGATGGGGGTTTGGGGTTTTGGGGTCTTGGGTGGGATTTTTGGGGTCCTGGGTGGGGTCTGGGGGGTCCCAGAATGAATTTGGGGAGTCCTAGGGGGGGATTTTGGGGTTCTGGGTGGGGTTTGGGGGGTCCCTGAGGGGATTTGGGGGGTCCCAGAAGGGATTTTTGGGGTTCTGGATGGGATTTTGGGGGGTCCCAAGGGGGAATTTGGGGGTCTCAGGGAGGATTTTGGGGTTCTGGGTGGGGTTTGGGGGGTTCCAAGGAGGAATTTGGGGGTCTCAGGGAGGATTTTGGAGTCCTGGGTGGGATTTTTGGGGGGTCCCAGGGGGAATTTGGGGTCTTTGGGTGAGTTCTGGATTTTTGGGGGAAATTTTGGGGTTTTTTTTTGGGGGGGGGCAGTCTGATTTTTTGGGGTTTCTGGGTTTTTTGGGGGGAGATTTTCGGGCAGTTTCTGGGGGTTTGTTTTGGTTTTTTGGGGGAATTTTTGGGGCAGTTTCTGGGGGTTTATTTTGGTTTTTTGGGGGGAGATTTTGGGGGGTTTGGGATTTTTGGGGGTTTTTTTGGAGGAATTTTGGGAGCGGTTCTGGGGTTTTCTGGGGGGGTTTTGGGGGGAGATTTTGGGGCAGTTCTGGGATTTTTTGGGGGTTTTTTGGGGGAAATTTTGGGGCAGTTTCTGGAGGTTTATTTTGGTTTTTTGGAGGGAGATTTTGGGGCAGTTCTGGGATTTTTTGGGGGTTTTTTTGGGGCAGTTTCTGGAGGTTTATTTTGATTTTTTGGGGGGAGATTTTCGGGGAGGTTCTGGGATTTTTGGGGGTTTTTTTTTCGGGGAAATTTTGGGGCAGTTTCTGGGGGTTTATTTTGGTATTTTGGGGAGGAATTTTGGGGCAGGTTCTGGGATTTTTTTTGGGGCTTTTAGGGGAAAATTTTGGGGCAGTTTCTGGGGTTTTTTTTGTTTTTTGGGGGGAGATTTTCGGGGAGGTTCTGGAATTTTTGGGGATTTTTGGGAGGAGATTTTGGGGCAGTTTCTGGAGGATTATTTTGGTTTTTTCAGGGGAGATTTTGGGGCAGTTTCTGAGAGGTTTTTTTTTGGGGGGGGTTGGCGATTTTGGGGAGAATTTTTGGGTTTTTTTGCGGTTTTTGGGGTTTTTTTGCGGGGGGATGTCCCCATGTCTGTCCCCCCCTTTGTCACACGCGTGGCCGAACGTGACCAGACGCGTCCCCCACCCCCGGGATGAATAATTCCCCTGGTTTGGGTGGAAAAACGGCGATTTTGGGTTCCTGAGGAAATTCCTCTCCTTTGACTCCTCTCCCGCGCCCCCACAACGGGACGAGTTTGGCCAAGTTTGGGCAAAAAAAGGCGCCGGAGGGAAAAAAAAGGGAAAAAAAAGGAATAAAGGAAAAAAAATAATAAAAAGGGAATAAGGGTGGGGAGAGGATAAAAAAATGGTGGAAAAAATAAAAAGGAAAAAAAAGGCGGGGAAAGGGAAAAATAAAAAAGGGAAAGAAAGGGGGAAATAAAAAGGAATAAAAAGGAGGGGAAAGGGAGAAATAAAAATGAATAAAAGGGGGGAAAATAGGAAAAATAAAAAGGAATAAAAAGGGGAAAATAGGAAAAATAAAAAGGAATAAAAAGGGGAAAAGGGAAAATTAAAAAGGAATAAAAGGGGGAAAAGGGAAAATTAAAAAGGAATAAAAGGGGGAAAAAAAGAAAATTAAAAAGGAATAAAAGGGGAAAATAGGAAAATTAAAAGGAATAAAAGGGAAAAAGGGAAGAATAAAAAGGAATAAAAGGGGGAAAAGGGGGGGAAGGGAAAAAATAAAAAGGAATAAAAAGGGAAAATGGGAAAAATAAAAAGGAAAAAAAGGGAAAAAAAGGTGGAAAAAAATTGAAAAATTGGGATTTTTTTTTTTTCCAGAGGGGTTTGGGATTGGGGGGGATTTATGGGGTCTATAGGGGGATATGGGGTCTATGGGGTCCATAGGGGATCTATGGGGTCTATAGGAGATCTATAGGGGATCTGTGGGGCCTACAGGGGATCTGTGGGGTCTATAGGGGATCTATGGGGTCTAGAGGGGATCTATGGGGTCTATGGGGTCTATAGGAGATCTATGGGGGATCTATGGGGTCTATAAGGGATTTATGGGGTCTGTAAGGGCCTATAGGGGATCTATGGGGTATCTATGGGGTCTGTGTGGTCTATAGGGGGTCTATGGGGTCTGTGGGGTCTATAGGGGTCTATGGGATCTATAGGGGATCTATGGGGTCTGTGGGGTCTATAGGGGATCTATGGGGTCTAGAGGGGTCTGTGGGGTCTATAGGAGATCTATAGGGGATCTATGGGGTCTATAAGGGCCTATAGGGGATCTATGGGGTATCTATGGGGTCTGTATGGTCTATAGGGGATCTATGGGGTCTATAGGGGATCTATGGGGTCTAGAGGGGCCTAGAGGGGATCTATGGGGCTCCATAGGTGTCTATAGGGGATCTGTGGGGTCTATAGGGGGTCTATGGGGTCTATAGGGGATCTATGGGGTCTATGGGGTCTATGGGGGATCTATGGGGTCTATAGGGGCCTATAGGGGATCTATGGGGTCTATAGGAGATCTATAGGGGATCTGTGGGGCCTACAGGGGATCTGTGGGGTCTATAGGGGATCTATGGGGTCTAGAGGGGATCTATGGGGTCTATGGGGTCTATAGGAGATCTATGGGGGATCTATGGGGTCTATAAGGGATTTATGGGGTCTATAAGGGCCTATAGGGGATCTATGGGGTATCTATGGGGTCTGTGTGGTCTATAGGGGATCTGTGGGGTCTGTGGGGTCTATAGGGGTTTATGGGATCTATAGGGGATCTGTGGGGTCTATAGGGGATCTATGGGGTCTAGAGGGGCCTAGAGGGGATCTATGGGGTTCCATAGGTGTCTATAGGGGGTCTATGGGGTCTATAGGGGATCTGTGGGGTCTAGAGGGGATCTATGGGGTCTATAGGGGCCTATAGGGGATCTGTGGGGTCTGTGGGGTCCATAGGGGATCCGTGGGGGATCTCTGGGGCACCGGGGGAGTTTACGGGGTTCTGTGGGGCTCTGTGGGGGTCCGTGGGGTCCGTGGGGCACTGGAAGAGGCCCCAGACCCCCAAAGGGAGGCTGGGACACCCCAATCCCCCTCCCCCAGCCCCGCTGTCCCCGCTGTCCCCGCTGTCCCCAGAGCCGCCACCGCAGCGCCACCGCACAGGAAGGGGACGTGGCGTCACCCCGGGGTGACAACGGTGGGGAGGGGGACACCCAGGGGACACGCAGGGGACACCCAGGGGACACCCAGGGGACATGGGGGGGTCACAGGGGACACCCAGGGGACACCCAGGGGACACCCAGGGGACACACAAGGGACACCCAGGGGACACACAAGGGACATGGGGGGACACAGGGGACATGCAGGGGACATGGGGGGACACCCAGGGGACACCCAGGGGACACCCAGGGGACATGGGGGGTCACAGGGGACACGTAAAGGGACATGGATGACACCCAGGGGACACCCAGGGGACACCCGGGGGACATGGGGGTCACCCCGCAGGAAGGGGACGTGGCGTCACCCCGGGGTGACAACGGCGGGGGGGGGGACACACAGGGGACACCCAGGGGACATGGGGGGGTCATGGGGACATGGGGGGACATGGGGGTCACAGGGGACATGGGGGGGGACATGAGGACACGTAAAGGGACATGGATGACACGGGGGGACATGGGGGGCACAGAGGACATGGGGGGGACATGGGGGGGACATGGGGACACAGAAAGGGACATGGGGGGGTCACAGAAGGGACATGGGGGGGTCACAGGGGGGTCACGGGTGACACCCGGGAGGTCACAGCCGGGTCATGGGAGGGGACACGGGACGCGGGTGGTGACGTCATGGGGAGACCCCAGTGGAATTCCCCCCCCCCCCCCACCACCGGCTCCGGCCCCGCCCCCGTCCCGCCCTTTAAAGGCGCCGGTGGGGCCGGAGGCGGCTCCAGAGACCGGAGCGGGACCGGGACAACGGGACCGGGACCGGGACATCGGGACTGAGACCGGGACAACCGGAACGGGACCGGGAACGGGACCGGGACAACAGCAACGGGATCGAAACCGGGACATCGGGAAAGGGAACGGAACCGGGACTGGGATCAGGACCGGGACAACCAGAACGGGACATCGGGAACGGGACCGGTATCAGAACCGGGACATCGGGAACGGGACCGGGATTAAAACACCGGGACCGGGACATCAGGACCAGGATCAGGATCAGAACCGGGATTAAAACACCGGGACCAGGATCGGGACGTAGGAACCGGGACCAGAATCAGAACCGGGACCAGGATCAGAACCAGGACTGGGATTAAAACACAGGGACCAGGATCAGGATCAGAACCGGGACATCAAAACCGGGATCAGAACCAGGAACGGGATCAGAACCGGGATAGGGACTGGGATTAAAACACCAGGACAGCAGGACCGGGATCGGAACCAGGACACCAGGACCGAGACCGGGACCGGGACCGGGATACTGGGGCCAGAACCGGAGCTGATTCTGGGACAGCGGAACCGGGACCGAGAGCAGAGAGAGGTGAGGGGACAGCGGGACCGGGACTGGGGCTGGGGCTGGGATTGGGATTGGGACCGAGATTGGGATTGGGGCTGGGATTGGGGCTGGGACTGGGACTGGGGCTAAAACTGGGATTGGGACAAGGATTGGGACTGGGATTGGGATTGGGAGTGGTATTGGGAATGGGACTGGGATTGGGACTGGGATTGGGACCAGGACTGGGACTGGGGCTAAAACTGGGATTGGGACAAGGATTGGGACTGGGATTGGGACCAGGACTGGGACTGGGGCTAAAACTGGGATTGGATTGGGACTGGGATTGAGATTGAAACTGGGACTAGGACTGGGACTGGGACCAGAACAGGAACTGGGATTGGGATTGGGACCAGGACTAGGTTTGGACTGGGATTGGGTTTAGGATTGGGGTTAGGACCGCAACGACACCAGGACTGGATTTAGGATCGGGATTAGCAGTACGGGTGACACCAGGACTGGGTCTGGGACTGGGTTTAGGACCAGGACTGGGACTGAGATGACATCGGGACTGGGATTGGGATCGGGGACTGGGTTTAGGATCGGGATTGGGACTGGAACGACACCAGCACTGGGTTTAGGATCAGGACTGGGACCAGGACTGGGTTTAGGGTCGGGATTGGGACTGGGGGTGACACCAGCACTGGCCCCACCCCTGGTGCCACCCCAAGTGTCACCCTGGTGTCCCCTGGGAGGAGGAGGGGGCTGCCCCAGTGTCCCCAATGTCCCCAAATCCCCCCAGTCTCCCCAATGTCCCCATTGGTGTCCCCAGTGTCCCCAATGTCCCCAGGTGTCCCCAACCCCTCCAATCCCCCCAATGTCCCCACTGTCCCCAGTGTCCCCCAATGTCCCAAATCCCCCCATTAATCCCAATGTCCCCAATCCCCGCAATGTCCACAATGTCCCCAAGGTGTCCCCAATGTCCCCTCAGTGTCCCCAATGTCCCCAATGTCCCCAATGTCCCCAGACCCCCAATGTCCCCCAATGTCCCCATTAATCCCAACGTCCCCAATGTCCCTCCAGGATGCAGGTGACCCTGGTGACCCTCGTGGCCCTGGTGGCCCTGGTGGCCCTGGCGGGCTCAGAGCCCCTGGACGCGGCCGGGGTGGCCCAGCTGGTGACAGATTTTGGGCTGCGGCTGTTCCGGGCGGCGCTGGCGGCCCGAGGTGACACCAACGCCATCTTGTCACCCTACGGGGCCGCCTCGGTGCTGGTGGCCCTGCAGGTGGCCACGGCCGGGAGGGGACGGCGGCAGCTGGAGGAGGCCATGGGCTTCAGCATCGACGGTGAGGGGACACCGAGGGGACACTGGGGACATTGGGGTGGGTTTGGGGTCACTGGGGACACCTCGGGGTCATTGTCACCACTGGGGACACCTTGGGGACGTTGTCACCGAGAGGGGCGGTTTGGGGTCATTGGGGACACTTTGGGGTCATTGTCACCATTGGGGTGAGGTTTGGGGGTCATTGCCCCTATAAAGGGACACCTCGGGGGTCATTGTCACCATTGGGGACACTTTGGGGTCATTGTCACCGTGGAGGGGTGAGATTTGAGGTCATTGTCACCTCTGGGGACACTTTGGGGACATTGTCACCATCGGGGTGGGGATCTGGGGTCATTGTCCCTATGAAGCGACACCTCGGGGTCATTGTCACCGTTGGGGGTGGAGTTTGAGGTCAATGTCACCGTGGGGAGGAGATCTGGGGTCATTGTCCCCATCGGGGACGCTTTGGGGTCACTGTCCCCATCGGGGTGAGGTTTTGGGGTCGCTGTCCCCATCGGGAGTGGGGATTTGGGGTCACTGTCACCACTGGGGACACCTTGAGGTCACCCTGTCCCCATTGGGGCTGCTCTGGTCGCCCTGTCCCCACTGAGGGGGGGGGGGGGGGGGGTTCCCTCCATCTGTGCCTCAGTTTCCCCATTCCCTGACTCAGTTTCCCCTTCACTTTCCCCGCTCCGTGCCTCAGTTTCCCCGTTCCGTGCCTCAGTTTCCCCGCCTCACTTTCCTCATTCCCTGCCTCACTTTCCCGCTCCGTGCCTCAGTTTCCCCATCCATATTCATTTCCCCGCTCCGTGCCTCAGTTTCCCCATTCCCTGCCTCAGTTTCCCTCTCCATCCCTCATTTCCCCGCTCCGTGCCTCAGTTTCCCCGCCTCAGTTTCCCCATCAATACTCACTTTCCTGCTCCTTGCCTCAGTTTCCCCTCACTTTCCCCGCTCCGTGCCTCAGTTTCCCCGCTCCATTTCCCCATTTCCTGCCTCAGTTTCCCCATTCCCTGCCTCAGTTTCCCCGCTCCGTGCCTCAGTTTCCCCATTCCCTGACTCAGTTTCCCCATCCCCTGCCTCAGTTTCCCCGCTCCGTGCCTCAGTTTCCCCATCCCCTGCCTCAGTTTCCCCGCTCCGTGCCTCAGTTTCCCCATTCCCTGACTCAGTTTCCCTCTCCATCCCTCATTTCCCCGCTCGGTGCCTCAGTTTCCCCGCTCCGTGCCTCAGTTTCCCCATTCCCTGCCTCAGTTTCCCCGCTCGGTGCCTCAGTTTCCCCATTCCCTGCCTCAGTTTCCCCGCTCGGTGCCTCAGTTTCCCCATTCCCTGACTCAGTTTCCCTCTCCATCCCTCATTTCCCCGCTCGGTGCCTCAGTTTCCCCGCTCCGTGCCTCAGTTTCCCCTCACTTTCCCCGCTCCGTGCCTCAGTTTCCCTGCCTCACTTTCCCTGCCTCATTTTCCCGCTCATTTTCCCGTGCCTCAGTTTCTCCTCACTTTCCCCCATCCCTTGCCTCACTTTCCCCGCTCCGTGCCTCAGTTTCCCCGCTCCATTTCCCCATTCCCTGCCTCAGTTTCCCCATCCCGTGCCTCAGTTTCCCCATTCCCTGACTCAGTTTCCCCATCCCCTGCCTCAGTTTCCCTCTCCATCCCTCATTTCCCCGCTCGGTGCCTCAGTTTCCCCGCTCGGTGCCTCAGTTTCCCCGCTCCCTGACTCAGTTTCCCTCTCCATCCCTCATTTCCCCGCTCGGTGCCTCAGTTTCCCCATTCCCTGCCTCAGTTTCCCCGCTCCGTGCCTCAGTTTCCCCGCTCCCTGACTCAGTTTCCCTCTCCATCCCTCATTTCCCCGCTCGGTGCCTCAGTTTCCCCGCTCCGTGCCTCAGTTTCCCCGCTCCCTGACCCGTCTCTCCCCTCCCTCTCTCCGTGCCCGCAGCCCCGGGGGTCCCGTTGGCGCTGCGGGCGCTGCTCCGCTCCCTGCGGGGCCGCTCGCACCGCCTGGAGGCCGCCCAGGGGCTCTTCGTGGCCCGGGGGGTGACCCCGAGCGGCGCCTTCGTCACCCGAATCCGCCGCGCCCTGGGAGCGCCCGGGATCGCCCGCCTGGAGCTGCGGCACGGGGAGGGGGCGCGGAGGGCCCTGAACGCCTGGGCACGGCAGAGAACGCGAGGTGGGACCCCCG
Organism: Melospiza melodia melodia; assembly: GCF_035770615.1. Classification (NCBI taxonomy): domain Eukaryota; kingdom Metazoa; phylum Chordata; class Aves; order Passeriformes; family Passerellidae; genus Melospiza; species Melospiza melodia. The sequence goes on from NW_026948628.1 coordinate 80,093, forward strand.
GGATGGGGGATTTGGGGATTTGGGGAGGGGGCGCGGAGGGCCCTGAACGCCTGGGCACGGCAGAGAACGCGCGGTGAGACCCCCGGGATGGGGGATTTGGGGATTTGGGGAGGGGGCGCGGAGGGCCCTGAACGCCTGGGCACGGCAGAGAACGCGCGGTGAGACCCCCGGGATGGGGGAGATGGGGAGACCGCCGGGATGGGGGATTTGGGGAGGGGAGACCCCCGGGATGGGGGATTTGGGGAGGGGGGACCCCCGGGATTGGGGATTTGGGGATTTGGGGAGGGGGCGCAGAGGGCCCTGAACGCCTGGGCACGGCAGAGAACGCGCGGTGAGACCCCCGGGATGGGGGATTGGGGAGGGGAGACCCCCGGGATGGGGGATTTGGGGAGACCCCCGGGATTGGGGATTTGGGGATTTGGGACCCCCGGGATTGGGGATTTGGGGATTTGGGGAGGGGGCGCGGAGGGCCCTGAACACCTGGGCACGGCAGAGAACGCGAGGTGGGACCCCCGGGATGGGGGATTTGGGGAGGGGAGACCCCCGGGATTGGGGAGATGGAGATTTGGGGATTTGGGACCCCTGGGATTTGGGGATTTGGGGATTTGGGGAGGGGGCGCGGAGGCTCCTCAACGCACGGGCACGGGAGAGAACGCGAGGTGAGACCCCCGGGATTGGGGATTTGGGGAGACCCCTGGGACCCCTTTGGGGAGGGGGAGATGGGTGTGGGACCCCCGGGTGTGGGGACCCCCGGGACCCCGTTTTGGGGATCAATGGGGTTTTTCGGGGTTCAGTGGGATTTTTTGGTGCTCGCTGACCCCACGGTGTCCCCCCAGGGCTGGTGTCCGGCCTGGTGCCCCCCGGGGCGCTGTCCCCCCCGTGTCCGGCTCTTGGTGGCCAGCGCCGAATTCTTCGGGGGGTCCTGGGGGGTCCCGTTCCCCCCCGGCGCCACCCGGGCCCGGCCCTTCCTGCGCCCCGACGGCTCCGAGGGCAGCGCCGACATGATGGAGGCGACGCTGAGGCTGAGATGCGGTGAGTACCTGTGTCACCTGTGTGTCACCTGTGTCACCTTTGTCACCTGTGTCACCTGTGTGTCACCTGTGTGTCACCTGTGTGTCACCTATGTGTCACCTGTGTCACCTGTGTGTCACCTTTGTCACCTGTGTCACCTGTGTCACCTGTGTGTCACCTGTGTGTCACCTGTGTCACCTTTGTCACCTGTGTGTCACCTGTGTCACCTTTGTCACCTCCTGTGTGTCACCTCCTGTGTGTCACCTCCTGTGTGTCACCTGTGTCACCTTTGTCACCTGTGTCACCTGTGTGTCACCTGTGTCACCTGTGTCACCTGTGTGTCACCTGTGTGTCACCTGTGTGTAATATACTGTGTCACCTGTGTGTCACCTGTGTGTCACCTGTGTCACCTGTGTCACCTTTGTCACCTGTGTCACCTCCTGTGTGTCACCTGTGTGTCACCTGTGTGTCACCTGTGTCACCTGTGTCACCTTTGTCACCTGTGTCACCTGTGTCACTGTGTCACCTGTGTGTAATATACTGTGTCACCTGTGTGTCACCTGTGTGTCACCTGTGTCACCTGTGTCACTGTGTCACCTGTGTGTCACCTGTGTCACCTGTGTCACCTTTGTCACCTGTGTCACCTCCTGTGTGTCACCTGTGTCACTTGTGTCACCTCCTGTGTGAACTGTGTGTTACATACTGTGTTATCTGTGTCACCTGTGTGTCACCTGTGTGTCACCTGTGTCACCTGTGTCACTGTGTCACCTGTGTGTAATATACTACTGTGTCACCTGTGCAACCTGTGTCACCTGTGTGTCACTGTGCCCATGTGGAGGTGACGCTGAGGCTGAGATGTGGTGAGGATGTCACCTGTGTGTCACCTCCTGTGTGTCACCTGTGTGTTATATACTGTGTCACCTGTGTCACCTGTGTCACCCGTGTCACCTTTCTCACCTCCTGTATGTTACCTGTGTCACCTGTGTGTCACCTGTGTGTCACCTGTGTCACCTCCTGTGTGTCACCTGTGTGTCACCTATGTGTTACATACTGTGTCACCTGTGTCACCTGTGTGTCACTGTGCCCACGATGGAGGCGACACTAAGGGTCAGGTGTGGTGAGGATGTCGCCTGTGTGTCACCTGTGTGTCACCTGTTACCTCTGTGTCACCTGTGTGTCACCCTGGATGCCACCCACAATGTCCCCCTGTCTGTCCCCGCGTCCCCTCTGACCCCTACAATGTCCCCCTGTCTGTCCCTGTGTCACCCTGGATGCCACCCCAATGTCCCCTGTTGTCCCCCGTCTGTCTCCGTGTCCCCTCTCACCCCTCCAATGTCACCCTGGGTCACCCTGGATGCCACCCCCAATGTCGCCCTGTCCGTCCCCGTGTCACCCCAATGTCCCCCTGTCTGTCCCCGCGTCCCCTCTGAGCCCTGCCCGTCCCTGTGTCACCCTGTGTCACTCTGGATGCCACCCAGTGCCACCCAGTGTCCCCCTGTCCGTCCCCTCACCCCCCCCACCATTGTCACCTCCCCTCAGGTGACTTCGAGTCCCCCGGGGGGGTCCCGTTCGCGGTGGCCGAGGTGCCGTACGCGGGGGGGGAGGTGGCCCTGCTGCTGGTGGCACCCCAGGAGCGCCACGTGCCCGTTGTCACCCTGGCGCCGCTGCTGGACGCGCGCACCGTCACCAACTGGGTGGCACAGCTGCGGCCGGCGCCGCGCGTGCTGGCACTGCCACGGTGAGAGGGGGGGACAGCGGGGACACCGGAGGGGTAGGGGACATTGGGGACATTGGGGGGATTGGGGACATTGGGGGCATTGGGGATGTTGGGGACATTGGGGACATTGGGGGACAGTGGGGACATTGGGGGCATTGGGGATGTTGGGGACATTGGGGACATTGGGGGACAGTGGGGACATTGGGGACATTGGGGACATTGGGGGCATTTGGGACATTGGGGGCATTTGGGACATTGGGGACATTGGGGACATTGGGGGACATTGGGGGGCAATGGGGGACATTGGGGACATTGGGGACATTGGGGACATTGGGGACAGTGGGGGCATTTGGGACATTGGGGGCATTGGGGATGTTGGGGACATTGGGGACATTGGGGGACATTGGGGACATTGGGGGCATTTGGGACATTGGGGACATTGGGGACATTGGGGGACAATGGGGGACATTGGGGACATTGGGGGACATTGGGGACATTGGGGGGATTGGGGACATTGGGAGGATTGGGGGACATTGGGGGACATTGGGGACATTGGGGACATTGGGGACATTGGGGACACTGGGGACATTGGGGGCATTTGGGACATTGGGGACATTGGGGACATTGGGGGACATTGGGGGCATTGGGGACATTGGGGGACATTGGGGACATTGGGGACAGTGAGGGGACACTGGGGACATTGGGGACAGTGGGGACATTGCCACCCCCATTCCAGCTTCTCCCTGGAGAGCTCCTGGGACCTCCGGGGTCCCCTCAAGGCCTTGGGGATCCTCGACCTCTTCGACCCCGAGCGCGCCAACTTCTCCCCGGTGACACGTGAGTCCCCAATGTCCCCAAATGTCACCAAATGTCACCAATGTCCCCAGTGTCCCCAGTGTCCCCAGTGTCCCCAATGTCCCCAGTGTCCCCATTAATGTCCCAAGTGTCCCAGTGTCCCCAATCCCCCAATGTCCCCAAATGTCCCCAAATGCCCCAAATGA